>NC_134487.1:196977310-196997310 GCF_040206685.1 Ascaphus truei | reverse complement strand
GGTGTCAGAAGTGGGATTCTACGCCTCTGGGGGTCAGTAGATAAAGATGTGTTGCGACACTGAACTCAAGCGAAAAAAAAATAAATGATGATTTTTTTTGCTGAAGCATGGAAGTTACAGCTAGCAATCGCTGAGTATAAATTTTGCCCCGTCGGGTATGAAAGGATTGCTGTGTAAAGCTAATGCCTTTTGCTGAAGCGAGTGAATTTGCAGCTAGCAAGTGCTGTGAGCAAAGTTTGCCCTGTCCGGTAAAAAAGAAAGTGAAAATGAATTTTTGGCAAAGATGTTACCCTAAGAAGAACCCAGAAGGTTCAAAGATTGTAAAGGTCGTACAACTTACGTGTGTTGTGCAAAGTCTGCTTCGTCGGGTGTGGAAAAAAAAACAAAAACAAAAAAACGGGGTTTTAAAATGGCCGCCTTCATTTGTCAGTTTTGCAATGTACATAACCATACAAAACAGTGTCCCTTCAGGCCATATGATGATTATGATGACGACGCATATGTGGCCCCTAGAAGAGAGACGTACCCGCAGATGAAAGCTGCAAAAGTGTCCAGTGTGTGTGTGCCCAGTACCACTGATGTCTCTGGAACTAATAAAACAAAGAGAAAGAAGAAAAAGAAAAATATTTTTCAAGTCACAGAGGAAGTGACCGAACCACTTGAGCCTGCGATATCAGGACAACAGGAGTCAGCAAACCACCGAGATGTGCTGCAGACCGGAGTGATGGGCAGAATTGTCACAAGAACGGTGGCAAAGGAAAAGGAGGAGCAAAGGGAAGCTGAATCCTTGATCCAGGGAAAAGAGGCCTTAATTTCTGCACTCCAAACTGCCCAGCGTGATTATGATATCTTACAGGAACAATTGAATAGGGAGCGAGTAGCGAACGCCGAGGTACAGAGGTGTATACTCCTAGCTATACAAGAGTATGCGGATTTAAAGAAAACAGAGCGTCTCTTACAGATTGAGTTGGAGGAGCTGAAGACAAGTTTGGATAAGGCCAACACCGCAATTGCTACCATGGAATCATAGAGAACAAGTCCTGACTGGAGACTATGCTATGAGATGTCCCAGAGAGATGTGCAAAACTTCATCAGAGACTTAGAAGTTTCTCACCAAGAAGCTAGCGCGCTCAAAACAGAGCTGGAGCTCTCACGCCAGGAGGGCCACAGTCTAAACACAGAGCTGGGTATGTTGAAGGAAACCCATGAAAATGCCCTGAGGGATTTAGAGACTGTAAAGAAGGAGAATGTAAGTCTGACACAGGAAAATTCATACTTGACTGATCAAATCAGTAAAGGTGATAAGAAGCTCCACCAAGCAGGAAAAGTGGAGAAGCAATTGATCCAGGAAAAGCTAGAGGTGCAGGAAGCACTGCAGAATGCAGAGAGGATGCAACTTGTCTCCCTGGAGCAGCACACACAGGCAACGCACTTATGGCAGAGCCAGCTGCAAGAGCTACATGCAAGTCTGCAAGCGGCCAAGGAGAAGCAGCGAGTGCTACAGGAACGGCTGAGTACCCAGTATGTCCCCACAGAACAGCATGAGGAGCTGAGGGCCACGCTGTACGCCACAAGAGCATCGCTAGGGGCAGATCTGGGAAGCCAGGTGATTCTGTTTGAGAGGGAGTGCGAGAAGGTCCAGAGACTGGAGCAAGAGCTAGAGAAGCAGAGAGGCAACTCCATCTCCATGAGTCAGTATACCAAGGAGAAAGAAGCCTGGAAGACAGAAGCAATGGCGATACTGGCGACAAAAACTGCAGAGCTCCAAAAGATGAAGGAGGAGCTGACGCAAGCACCAGGAAGAGGTGAGGGCCCTGAGAGGGGATTTGCAGGATCAAATTGAAGAGCTGCAAACGCAGGTTGCTGAGCGCAAGATACATCTCGCCGAGCGGGAGAAGGTGACCGTCCGACAGGTGGCTTGCCTGACATTGCGCTATGAAACCGAGATGGCTGATACCCGCAAGCTTCTGGACCACACATCCAATGAGATGGCCCGACTGCAGCTGGAGCTGGACAAGGTCTGGGAGGAGCACTGGCAGTTGCAGGTCAGAAATAGAGGACAAGAAACAGATTTAAGACTTGCGCTGAACCAGCTAGGAGATGTGGAATCGCGACTCGACGCCAAAGAAGATGAACTGGCAGCTGCACTGAGTGAGAAAAGAGATGCAGAAGGACAGCTTCATGACCTGAGGAAGGACCTGGAGTCTGAGCGTGCTGGCCGCAAGATGGCAGAGAAACAAAAGCGTGACCTGGATGAGATACTCGAGGCTCTGAAGACTGAGCAGGATGCTACTGTACGTTGGACTCTAATGCTGCCCAGCAGGAGATTCCTCAGCTGAAGTTGGAGAAAGAGGTTACAACCCTAAGACAGACCCTTGGGTCACAGAAGCAGTCCATGGGAAAAAGGGTGGAAGAGATAAAGCAAGTGAGGCGCACCAGAAAGCGTGACTGCAATACCGTTGCAGTGTTACAGTCTACTTTTCACAAGGCAATGGATGTGAAGGAACTTGTAAGGAAGATGGCATATCAGGTGTAGTCGGAAAAGGTTCACATGAGAGCTGTAACTATTGCCCAGAGAGTTAAACTATTGCAGCAAGGACTTAATGACATATCAGGAGCAGTGAAAGAAGTGATGCAGGGAAAAGTTCTTCAGGCTTGGCTCAGATTTACTGAGGGGGATGTCTTAGAATTGCTTCATCACCTGGATGTAGAAAATTCTCCGGAGGCTGCACTGGAACATGTTTTACCAGTGCCCGCTGTCTATGCAGACTATCTCTTAAGTTATCTTCAAAACCCTGCTGTTCTCACAGAAGAACAAAAAGCGGATATGACACAAATTGAAGACATGCTGACTAAAGAATTTATAGGTCAGCAGCTGATTCTTATAGTCGGCTGTTTAGATACCAGTGAAGAAGGAGGCAGGAAACGCCTTCTTGCTGTCCTACAAGAGAAGCTTGTGATACCTAATACACCAACTTCCCTTATAACGTGTCTAGTGGAATTATTGCTCCGTATTGTTAAAGATGATGACCGGAGAATTCAGATTGTGGCAGAAATAGTCTCTGAGCTGCGAGAGCCAATTGTTAGCGTGGATATACCAGCGGATGCCGCGAAATCAAGGAAATTACAGTTAAAGATTGCAGATTTAAGAGTGCAGCTAAACGAAGCCAAACAAGCCTTGGAGGACTCCATAGTTTTACAAGATTTCAGTCGTGCATCTGAATTAAAGGAGATAGTGAGGTACCAGTCCTCAGGCCCAGATGGCCTGGTAATTACCCCAAAAAGAAAATGCCTAAATTGGAAGGAAAGAAAAAAAAAAAAAGGGGGAGGGAAGGGCCGGCGTCAGACATTGGCGACAAAGATGCTGGTGCACGGGAATGGTGCACGGGCCGCTCCACAGGACAATGTTTCGCTGGGGAGAGGGATATGTGACACAGTAGGCTGTGACAGTGAATGGAGAGATGCTGCAGCCAGATCACTGAGTGTTAATCTCCTCAGACAGAGAAAGCACAGCTGCAGCCTAATTAAACAGGGGCTGAACTATCAGTGAAACAAGTGCTTTAAAAAGCATGAAGTTGCTCACATAAGGTGAGCTTGTTTTTCCACAGGAAGATGGAGAGAACTCTCCCGGCTAGGAAGCCGTAGCAGCTGTTGCTGCTCTGGTCCCCCAGTCCTGTGAGGAGCTTTGCTGCTGGGACCAGCTGGGACCCCAACCCAGGATAAAGATAAACATTGCTGCGAGGCTGGACACAGCCTGCTCCCCGGAACCGTGTTCCTGTTTGCTGTTTGGAGCTGCAACAGATAAGACTTTATTATTACACTTATTGATTATACTTTGTGTTGCATATGTTTTGGGCATGACCAGATTAGCTGGCTGTCTTGTTAGTAAGGGCTCAAGAAGTGAGTTAGTTTCCCTAAAGGGAACAGGCTTTAATTTTCAAGAAAGTAGTTTCTTAAAGTTACAGTGCACCCGTACTTTATTTTGGTCGTGGCTAATAAACCACTATAGTTGAACGTTTCCCACCGTGTCTAGCGTCTTACTGACCCCGCCGTGAGGCTGTCTTGCCACAATATATATATACATATACACATATTACCGATATATTACTGACAGGCAGACTTGACCTTTATTAAAAGCAGTCACATTTGCCCCTACCTTCACAATAATAACTTCAAATCATTTTTTTTCATGATTGAAAATTTGACATCATACTGTACCTTAAGTTGAACTTGTTAGTTTTTCTTCTTCTTTGGCCTTTAAAGTAGCAACATTTTCAAAATTCTATATTGCTGTTTTTTTTTTTTTTTAATAAATCAGTTGTGTAGTATTAGATAATACTTACTACAGTTTTTTTTCCCAACTCTTAATGCACATTTTGTATGAGTTTTAATGTACTCTGCATTGTTTGGTTGTGATAGCAGGCTCTGGTACAGACCTTTATGAGTCCAGCAGTGCAAGAGCTTCTGCAACAAATGATCACAAACAGGAAAGTGTTGCATTGTTCTCAGCAGAAGACTGTGGCTGAGTTGAAAGCTGTGACAATGTTAGATATCAGAAAAACAGTACTCACATGACTGAGATCCGCCTTCACGTTCACCGTAGACCAGGTGCGCGCAGCAATATTAAAAAGTCTCCCTATTGAAGGTAAAAGACTGGCTCTCCAGAGGACTTGCTGAAATGATATTCAAAATGTATTTCTTAGAACATATTCGACGTTTCAGTCATTAACTTAGACCTTTCTCTGATCTTGACAAAGGTCTAAGTTAATGACTAAAACATTAATTATGTTCTAATAAATAGGTGCAGTGTAGAGTACATAGTTACATAGTAGCTGAGGTTGAAAAAATACATTTGTCCATCAAGATCAACTTATGCTAAATTTAGACAACAGATACTTATCCTATATGTGTATTTACAGTATATTGATCTAGTTGAAGGCAAACAAAAAAATTCCAAAAATATCAAAATACATTTTGAATATTTTTTCAACAAGTCCTCTGGAGTAATTTATCACAGGAGAACAAGATCTTAGCTAATTCAATTTCATTAAAGATCATCAAATGCTGCAAACTGTATATTAAAACCAAAAAATGCTAATAGTACTACTCGGGTGCATTTGTAATAATTTAACTATCTAGTAGTAGTAATATATCAATGAGTGAATGCTTAAATATAAATAGACATGTTGCATTTAATTTGAAAAAGGGCCACATTCACACAGACTTTACTGTAAGTAGAAAAACCTGATCAATCTAATAATTAAAGAGGAGTCGTAATTAGTAGATATGTCTATGACGGATGAATGAAATGACATGCAAGTTGACATATTAAAGTATATATTAATTTGAAAAAAGGCCACTAACACAGACTTCAACTAGAAAACTATGCTTTGGTATTTTTTTTATTTTTTAGAACATTTATTTAACTGTTAAAAAATAATAAAAAGGAAACTGAGGAAGTGGGGAGAAAAGCAAAAACAGCAGTGTTGAAACCATGTCACAGGAAGAGTATTCTCCACGAGGCGCGGTGATGCCGAGCACAGCCAAGCATAAGGATGTGACAGGATTCAGCAATGATGTTAAAAACACTTCTTTATTGGGGCATCATGGTGCAGACAGACAAGGAGGAAAAAAGGGGGTCTCGCTCTTACGCGTTTCACGCCTGCTCGGCGCTTCGTCAGAGAGTAGAGATAGTGTACTGTGCCCCCCCTTCTTATAGATCATATTGCCTGCCGGAAATTGGATATCGCAGCCCTCTCCGGAAACCGGAAATGACGTAAGTTGAACCGGATACCGGAAATGACGTAGCGGGAGGTGTGCACCTAGCAACCTGGGTAAACACACAGGGTTGCTATGGCAATGTATCATATCCCCACTCGGCAGGAAAACGGCAAGCAATTGTATACTAAGGGGTTGCCCAGCAAAAATACCCCGCAGAAACAAATTTAAAAACATGCGGTGGTATACTAAAAACAACTAAGTGTATTAAACAGCTAGTCTGAGGACATAATGAAAAAATCATATTACAATGAGGCCATGAGACAGCTAAATGATAACAATTTTTATTGTAGATTGGAGAGGGACCCTACAACATTATACCTCACAGAATTACACACATTGATTGATCTTGGTAGAGAGTTGCGGGTATTGTCTTCTCAGGAATCTCAATATTTGTTTAATCGCTTTCCCACGATACCTATTTTTCACCATCTCAAAAAGATCCACAAATCCCTGGTCAATCCACCAGGGAGACCAATTATTTCCAGCATTGGATCTTTGGGAGATGGTGTATCTAGGTATGTGGATGTTTATTTACAACCATTAGTGAGAGGTCTCTGTGTTTCTTATTGATATATGATTTGCTCATATTTATGGATAATGCGAATGCCACGTAGCAAGGGTTTTGGATGGCTACTGTTAGTGAGGATAGTACAACTTGACAAGGATTTGGCAACTGTTGCATGGAACATCCCTAAATTTGTATCCAAAAAAAGCTAAAACTATTGGTTACCACCTATCACCCAGTTTATTCTCTTTAGAACAAAACAAGAAACAATTTCCAAAGGGATTCCATAAATGTGGGAATTGTACGTACTGCAAATATGCTACTCCACTGTCAGCTGTTGTTAGCAAACATACAGGACAAAAATATACACTAAAACACTTTATGACGTGTAAAACCAATTATGTGGTCTATAGACTTAATTGTGCATGTGGCAATACTTACATTTATTAAGCATGTTAAAAAATATCACATGGTGTCACAATTATTTTTGGGTCACACTAGATGTGGCATCTTTCCCAATTGGGTATTTTAGCAGTCACTCATTTTCTTAATTCTTCTCTCTCTACCAAGATCAATCAATGTGTGTAATTCTGTGAGGTATAATGTTTTAGGGTCCCTCTCCAATCTACAATAAAAATTGTTATCATTTAGCTGTCTCATGGCCTCATTGTAATATGATTCTTTTGACATAACTACAACAGCACCACCTTTATCTGAATTTTTTTATCATTATAGTATCATTTGTTTTTAATTGATGCAGTATATGACGTTCTGCTGTAGTCAGATTGTCTGGTCTTATATTGGAGAAGGTATATCCTTTGGCCAGAATTTGTAGGTCGCGTTCAACTAATTTTTCAAATGTTTCCAAAAAGGGTCCTTTATTATATGTGGGACAAAAGAGTGATCTATTTTTTAACCCTGAATGTTTAGTGTGTGTGAGGAATGAAGTCACATCCTCTGATTCTTCTTCTTCATGTTCTGCAAGGAGATCCTTAAGATCTTGTACAATTGTGCATTCTTTAAAATTGTGTCCATCGGGGGTTCTTGGGAAGGATATTCCTGAACCTCAGGTGGAGACAAGGTAGCATTACACTGTGTTTTATTTACAAACCATTTTTTTAAAGATAATTTTCTAATAAACCTCTGAACATCTATGACAGTAGAGAATAGGTCAAAATTATCATTCAGTGCAAAATTTAGACCTTTATTTAACAGTCCAATTTCATCGCTTCCAAGTTGTATTCCTGATATATTTATGACATTATCAGTATCTGTGTTCAAGTGTCCATCTTTCTTTTCTTCTCTTTTTTGATTTTTTTCTTTTGGCCGAGCGCCTTGTTCTTTTGAATAGTTTTTTGGGGCCTTAGATTGGTATGATGTTGAAGATTCATATCTCCGTGTGTATGAGGTTGATGATCTCATGTCATGTTCCTCCTGGTCACGTGTGTATCTATCTGTATCTGGGCCGTTCGAAAAAGAAACAGATGATGGACGTCCTTCAATGTCAGAAGTATCTGACATGCTAGACATATCTGACCTATTCTTTAAAATAGATTTGTTAGGTGTAGATTTGTTAGGGTTTTCTCTGTCTCTCTGTGGGTGCTTCTTCTGATTTTTATTTTTATATGCATTTCTGTATTGAATGGGCTTCTGCCACATATAGATTTGATTATGTACATAGTCCGTTTTATCTCTTTTATATTTCTTTTGCTTCTGTGTCATTAAATCTTGTTCCATTGTTTTAATGTGTTTGCTCAATTTTTCATCACAACTGGGTATTCTAGCAGTCACTCATTTCCTTAATTCTTCCAATCTTCACACTCCACAAATCACATTTCTATGAGATTCTATAATATTCCTATTACAGCACAATTATTTTTTATTTGACCAGCACTTTTATCTTCAAAAACAGGGCACCGCTATGGGCACTTCCTTTGCACCTTCGTACACGAATCTTTTTATGGGTTATTGGGAAAACATTCACATTTTCGGGGACACCAATCCATTCCGTAATAATATTATTTTTATCGTCGCTACATCGACCATCTCATTTTGATATGGAGTGGAGACCTCTCGACATTGGGGGCGTTCATTGACTATCTCAATGATAATACTTTTAATTTAAAATTTACATCATTGATTCACACTAATCATATTAATTTTCTGGATATTAGTTTATATGTTGACATTAATTGTAATATTCAGACCAATATATTCCGCAAGCACAATGCACGCAACTCTCTCCTTAGAGATAACAGTAGCCATCCAAAACCCTTGCTACGTGGCATTCCCACTAGACAATATCTTAGACTAAAAAGGATATGTTCTACTGAAGAATCCTTTATAGAGCAATCTGAGATATTACATGAAAGATTCAGAAGCAGAGGCTATTCTGAACAAAATATTCAGTCTGCCTTCTTACATGCTTCAAATACAGAATGTTCAAAATTACTTAATGTTTCATTGAAAAACAAAAAAACTAAATATAATAATCTTTCTGATAATACACCAGAGACCCCTCTATTTATTACCACCTATAGCAACCAAGCTAGTCACATTAGAACAATTATTGAAAAACATTGGAGGATAGTACAACTTGACAAGGATTTGGCAACTGTTGCATGGAACATCCCTAAATTTGTATCCAAAAAAAGCTAAAACTATTGGTTACCACCTATCACCCAGTTTATTCTCTTTAGAACAAAACAAGAAAAAATTTCCAAAGGGATTCCATAAATGTGGGAATTGTACGTACTGCAAATATGCTACTCCACTGTCAGCTGTTGTTAGCAAACATACAGGACAAAAATATACTGTACACTAAAACACTTTATGACGTGTAAAACCAATTATGTGGTCTATAGACTTAATTGTGCATGTGGCAATACTTACATTGGTAGGACGATTCGTCCTCTGAAAATTAGAATTTCAGAACATTTACGTTCTATAAAAAAGAATGATCCTAACTTACCTGGGTCTAAACATTTTTATAACTGCCCGCAGGGTTCCATTGATACCTTTACATTTAGAGCTTTAGAGCACATTCCAAAACATACCAGAGGAGGTAATAGAGAGAGAAACCTGAACCAAAGAGAAATGTTTTGGATTTATACTCTCGGGTCATTATCACCCGGGGGTATAAATACAGACTGGGAGTTAAAACATTTCCTATGAGAGTATCTCAATCTTGATGTTTAAATGGTACTTCATATTGTGTATATGTATATGATACTATATTATCTCAGACTTTACATCATTACCAATGTGGATTATGATACATTTTTCTGAGCCTCTGTGTTTCTTATTGATATATGATTTGCTCATATTTATGGATAATGCGAATGCATCAAAATATATATATATGCATCTCTAACACATTTTTTCATTATGTCCTCAGACTAGCTGCTTAATACACTTAGTTGTTTTTAGTATACCACTGCATGTTTTTAAATTTGTTTCTGCGGGGTATTTGTGCTGGGCAACCCCTTAGTATACAATTGCTTGCCGTTTTCCTGCCGAGCGGGGATATGATACATTGCCATAGCAACCCTGTGTGTTTACCCAGGTTGCTAGGTGCACACCTCCCGCTACGTCATTTCCGGTATCCGGTTCAATTTACGTCATTTCCGGTTTCCGGAGAGGGCTGCGATATCCAATTTCCGACAGGCAATATGATCTATAAGAAGGGGGAGGCCCAGTAACCTATCTCTACTCTCTGATGAAGCGCCGAACAGGCGTGAAACGCGTAAGAGCGAGACCCCCTTTTTTCCTCCTTGTCTGTCTGCACCATGATGTCCCAATAAAGAAGTGTTTTTAACATCATTGCTGAATCCTGTCACATCCATATGCTTGGCTGTGCTCCGCATCACCACGCCTCGTGGAGAATACTGGACTAATTACCGCAGATGCACGCCTACCAGAAGAACCCAGAAACGTCCATGTGAGTTACCAATTTATTCATTGGGAGGTATTCAATAGGTGTTTGTTGGCGCTTTTAGACCTTGTCCTTATTGGCAGTGATGTGGTGGAGCTAATCATTCTCCATTCACACCACTAACCAGGACTTTATACATAGGTCTATGCAATACGGCCACCTATATACCCGAGTACTCACTTTACTATGACTTCACCTGTCTGATTTCTCTCTTCAATCAAGAAATGTACTGATTATGCTACACTGGCGACACACTTTATTCGAGTTCGGCTAGTCCCACGAATTCGGGTATACCCAGGTGTATTGAGGTTTGTGACTGTTTTCTGCCCGAGTGCATTGGGTTATTTTCCAGGCAGGGATTGAAGCATTTTATTCCCGCTGGCTGCAATACTGCACAGTATATATATATACTGCATTACAATTCATGAATTTATGCCATCTGGTAGACACGCGAAGCATTGCAGCCTATTAAATCCTAATCATTATCATTTAACAGATCAGCCGCCCGTCAGCCAGGCATGAACCCAGGCTGGGAAGGCAAACGCAACGGGGCTTGTCAGAGGTGAGGAGCGGCGCATTCCAGGTATCTGCCAGGTACATACTGGGTATTTGCTCGAATAAAGTGTGTCGGTGCAGTATAAACTTTCTACCTATGGTCATTAGAGGCTATAAACTTTCTACCTATGGTCATTAGAGCACTATTTACTGAACTCTGTTCAATTACCTTGTATGTAACAGGAAGAGTCCATGTAGGAAGCAGCAGAAACAAATATAAATAGGATTTGTTTGTTGGAGATGAATTGCTCCTGCCACAACTCATTAAATAATAATAATAATAATAATAATAATAGTAATTTAAAAAATAATAATATAACAAAATTACTCAATCCCCCCCCAAACAAACAAATTTATTTATTGCTCTCTCTCTCCCTCATTCCTAATCTCTAATATCTCTCTCTAATCTCTCTCTCTCGCTAATCTCTCTCTCTCGCTAATCTCTATCTCGCTAATCTCTCTAGCTCTCTAATCTCTCTCTTTCTTTCTAATCTCTCTCTCTTTATAATCTCTCTCTTTATAATCTCTCTCTTTATAATCTCTCTTTCTTTCTAATCTCTCTGTTTCTTATCTCTTTCTTTCCAATTTCTCTCTTTCTAATATCTCTAATCTCTCTCTTTCTAATCTCTCTCCCTATGCCTACATTCATTTTTTATTTCTCTTTCATTCTCGCTATCTCACTCCCTCTCCCACGCACCTTATCTACTCTCACCAGAAAGTATGTGAAACAGGCAGGAATTAGGGTAGACAAAAGAAACATAGGGGAGCACAGGATCAGCAGACATAATTGCAAATTTAAAATAAGATGTTAAAAATAAAAAATAGCACAATGAATCATGGAATGGCTAGTATAATAAGCACACCATCAAAACACTCAATATAGTGCACAAGGGTTTAATTCCACAGTCAATGCACTTACTTTGAGTGATGGGATCAGACTGGGATAATAAATAAAGGAGCTATCACTACTTACACAGCCGTGTGTAAGTAACAGAATCCTAAAAGTTTTCTTTCCAACCGCCTTCCATCTGGTCTTGTCTTTAATGTTTATAATTTTTGTGGGGCCTCTCACAATGTGTTCTGATAGCAGGGGGCTGTTCACATCCCTACCATCACGCAATTCTCCCCATGACCAGGTCAGATACATGGAGAGTATGTTAGGTTAAAGCAATTCATTTATTGACATAATAAACATACACACTCATATATAAGAAGATCCGTACTATCAGCTGTAGAGTCCATACACACTGCGGTACCAGGAAAGTCCCCGCTTCCCCATCTGATTGGCAGACATGGAACGCAGGCTGGACAGACTACTACAGGGGCCTCCTTTGGACAAAAGTAGAGCAATGCATTTCGCTGGCAATCCCGCTTAGTCAGGCTCAGTAATGCTGCTAAAGTGTTCCTCCGTTGTTTAAATAGACAATCCATAACCAGTTAGTGATAGTGTCCAACTCCTTTGCACAGTAATAATCACAAAGTATATATATATGCAGCAAGGGATTCTGGGAAATGACATGCAAATGAGCACTCAGTGCCACTTTTTGTCTCAAGCTCGTATTACACCAGCAAATCCTCAAGCCAATGCATGCTGTTTTAAACAGCTTTTAGACAGAGGCTGGGATGAGATGCAAAGCCATTAAACCCACTCACAGACATGTTTCAACCTTGATGGGTATCATCAGTTTGAGGTTGGTTGTAATGGCTAAGCTGGTTTGAGACTATAGACTAGGTAATCACCACAATTATTAAGGTTAGGGTGGGTAAAAAAAGTGACACAAACCCTCCACAGTAAAGCATAAAGCAACTGTAAATATTACTGTATGTTCCCAGAATCCCTTGCTGCAGTGGAAGCGCAGTATGCTGGGCGATAATGGGGAAAGACAGGGTTGCAGACCTGTCTAAGACATGCAAATGAACATACAATAATATTTACAGTTGCTTTATGCTTTACTGTGGAGGGTTTTTGTCACTTTTTTTACCCACCATAACCTTAATAATTGTGGTGATTATATATATATATATATATATATATATATATATATATATATATATATATATATATATATATATATATATATATATATATATATATATATATATGTAATACAATGTATTCTGTGTTGAATTATTAAGCTAACTTGTAATTGAAGCTTGACAGAGAAGCATCTCTCTAGCAATTTCTAAGCATTTATTTAATAATCTAAAAAGTTATTTCATTTCTATGTCTTAGATTCTAAGGCATGTTTGCGACTGGATTGCAATTCTATGGAAAAGATTAGTTTTAAAAGACATGGAAATTATTATGGAATATCATTAGATTGCTTTTTGGGGTCGGATTCCTATGGGGTGCCAAAAGATGATGTTTTAAATCACATATACTTTTTATACTATATACAGTATACTTTATGATGATTACTGTGCAAATTAGTTTTTCCATGACAGGGGATAACAAATGCTTAATACCATAATTTGCCCGTGTCCCTGATTGACATTGATAATGCCCGCTGAAATGCTTGGGATATCAGTTTAATTGGACAATCATCAATTATTCAATAATGGCATGAAATACTGTGGACACTATCATGAACTGATTAGGGACTGCCTATTTAAACCACGGAGGAACACTTTAGCAGCATTACTGAGCCTGACGAAGCCGGATTGATGGCGAAATGTGTTGTTCTACTTTTGTCCAAAGGAGGCCACTGTAGTAGTCCGTCCAGTCTGCGTTCCATCTTTGTCAACCAGGCGAAGAAGCGGGGACTTTCCTGGTGCAGCAGTATGTACAGTATGGACTCTACAGCTGGCAGCATGGATCTTCTTATATGTGAGTGTGGAAAGAAACCATTCAGGATTCTGTTACTTACACACAGCTGTTTAAGTAGTGATAGCTCATTTATTTATTATCCCAGTCTGGTCCCATCACTCGAAGTAAGTGCATTGAGTGTGGCATTCAACCCTTGTGCACTATCTTGAATGTTGTAGTGGTGTGGTTATTATACTAGCCATTCCATGATTCTTGTGCAATTTTTTTTCTGACATCTTCATTTATATTTGCAATTGTGTTTACTGATCCTGTGCTCCCCTATATTTCTTTTGTCTACATTTATCTAAGGATACAGGATAGGTCCTAGTGGGGTTGAGCTGCAGGAGCTTTTTTTCCCCAAGGGTACCCCATATATTCGGGGTGCTCTTGAGGTATCCATACAAGGTAACATTTGTAATAATTTACCCATCACATACCCATTCTGAGTTAGCGCCCGAGTTTCCTTTCACTCAGTAAGTAGGAGTGGCAATTTTCAAGTCCGGGGACATTTAGGTAACAGTGATCATAACATGGTCTCATTTTACATAAATGATCAAAAACCAGATTACTTGGGTTCAACAAAGACTTTAAACTATAGTCCTTAGTTTATTAAAATCTGTCTTTCTAATCTACAATGAATACATTGGGAGATAAGGCAAACATTGTGATATTAAACAAATTATTTGCCTCGCTTTCCAATCTCTCTATCTCTTTCTAATCTCTCTATAATCTCTTTCTCTAATCTCTCACTAATCTCTCTCTGATCTCTCTCTCTCTCTGATCTCTCTCTCTCTCTCTGATCTCTCTCTCTCTGATCTCTCTCTCTATATATATTCTAATCTCTCTTTCTAATTTCTCTTTTTATTCTCCCCCTCGCTATAATCTCTCTCTCTAATTTCACTCTCTAATCTGTCTCTCTAAACTCTCTCTCTAATCTCTCTCTCTCTGATCTCTCTCTCTATTTTTCTAATCTGTCTAATCTCTCTCTCTAATCTCTCTCTCTTTTTCATCTCTCTTTCTAATCTCCATTTCTAATCCCCCTCTCTCTAATCTCTCACTCAATCTCTAATTTCACTCTCTAATCTCTCTCTGATCTCTCATCTCTCTCTCACTGATCTCTCTCTATTTTTCTAATCTCTCTTTCTTTCTAATATCTTTCTAATCTCCCTCTCTCTTTAATGTATCTCACTAATCTCTCTCTCACCTCTCTTTCTAATATATCTCCCTAATTTAACTCTCTAATCTCTCTCTCTTATTTCACACTATAATCTCTCTCTCTTTCTAATCTCTCCTTCTCTCTCCTTCTCTCTCCTTCTCTCATCTCCCTCCTAATCTACAAGGAATAAATTATGAGATAAGGAAAAAGCAGTGGTATTAAGATTTTTTTACTTCTGTGTTTACCAGGGAAGAACCAATTGCAATAGTAGTGTCGCAGGAGATAGCCACAACCTCTATATCAGTGAACAATTGGTTAAATAAGGAAGAAATTCATAGGCGTCTTGATAAAAATTAAAGTAAATAAGAAACCTTGCCCAATGGCATACATTCAAGAGTTCTTACAGAGTTCAGTAATAGCCAAACTATTACATTTAATATTCAATGACTCCATTTCCACAGACTCAGTACCACAACATTGGCTTAAAGCAGATGTGGTGCCTATATTTAAAAAGTGAGCTACTGTAGATCACAACCGGTGAATTACAGACCTGTAAAATGACATCAATAGTCGGAAGCTACTTGAAGGTATAGTATGGGATAATAGTCTGGATTACCTAATGGAAAACAAAATTATTAGTAATAGTCAGCATAGATTTATGAATGATAGGTCGTGCTAAACTAACCTTATTCATTTCATTAACGCAAATTGTACTCGGTTAAAATATTTGCTCCTGGATTGAAAACTGGTTGAAGGATAGACAACAGAGAGTTGTAATAAATGGAACTTTTTCAGCTTGGGCTTAAGTTGTGAGTTGAGTATCTCAAGGATCAGTACTGGGACCATTGCTTTTTAACTTGTTTAGTAATGACCTTGAGGTTGACATAGAGAGCAAAGTCTATCTCTAGTAAACTAGACTTTGAATGACTTTGATAGACTGGAAACTTGTGCAGGTAAATGACAGATGTGGTTTAATGCAGATATTTGTAAAGTATCTATTTGGGAAACAAGAATAAACAGTTGAATTACAAATTAAATAGGGATATATTAGGGGAATAATAGATAGAGAATGATTAATGAGTGCTTGTAGACAGCAGACTTAGCAATAGTGCCAAAAGTCATACAGTAGCTGCAAAGGCAAACAAGATCTTATCTTTCAATGAACTGTCAATGAATGGAAGAGAAGTAAACATAATGATGTCCCTTTATAAAGCATTAACAAGAACAAAACTTGAATATGGACAATAATTTTGGACACAAATACTTAGAAAATACATTATGGAACTAGAGAAAGTGCAGAGATGAGCCACCAATTTAATAAAGGGGATAGATAATCTAATGTATGAATAGAGGCTAGCTAAATTAGATTTGTTTACATTAGAAAAGAGGCGTCTAAGTAGGGATATGATAACTATATACAAATATATTTGGAGAAAATACAAGGAACTTTTAAAAGAACGGTTCATCCCAAGAGCAGTACAAACAACATGGGGTCATCAATTAAGGTTGGAAGAAAGGAGATTTCACCAGCAACAAAGGAAAGTTTTTTTTACTAATAAGGGCTGTTAGAATGGGGGACTCGTTGCTCATGGAGACTGTGATGGCACAGCTGGGTCTGCGCTGATCCTAGGAACTCCCAGAGTTTCACAGAGGGAAAATCCTTCCGGCTGCTGAAAACTTTCTCCCATGATCAAACGGAGCAAACTGTACTACAACACATAAACAAAACGAGAGCGCAAAAGGACAATATCAATTTAAAAATAAAAACACTTTATATCAATATAAAATTATATTAAACTCACAATATGACATGAGATTAAAAAGGATCCACACAGTCCCCTCCATGGTTAGGCAAGATGGTCCCGTGAGGTCCCTCAGGTTCAAAGATTTAAACCGAATCCAACAGACAACAGAGAAGCCCAATGCCACATCCAACATGACAAAAATACACAGTAAAATACTTATATATTCTCTTGAAAAAGGGTCCTTTAGTTTAACCCTTTGGCTAAAGCATTGTAAGCCTGCGAGTCACGACAAGGCAGACCCTGTTCGCAAGTCCTAACACTACCAGATAAAATACTAATATACCTCTATTAGGATTAAAATTCTCATTTCATTATCATTACCAACATTACCATTCTCTCGTCGGTAAAGAAAGACTGCACTCGGTTCAGTAATCATGAAAATCTGTATTGGGCATCTGAATAGAAAAGATAAATCACCCAATCCGACGTTTCAGTTCTGGAATAGGACCTTTCTCAAGGGGGTGCAATGACAAACTGACAGACAAGCATATATATACCCTCACCACATGTGACAACACACCTGACTCACATTACCTACAGTACAAGCAAAATCTTTGCAAAAATCACCTGCCAGGTGTGTGTAATGAGCCATCGCCATCTTGGAGGGGGTGTCTGTGAAGTTAATGACCTCACTGATCTACCTTCATTCACTGCTACTATGTATCTAACCTATAGTTAGGTCAGTCTTCCAGCCTGTATGCCTGCCAGAATGGCCACTAGATGTCGTACCTGCCCATTCCCAAGCTAAAGTCAATGGGGCATGCAGAAAGAGTGAAGGACAGCCGTAGGCTGTCTATACAGGTAGCAACAAAGCACAAATCAAACAAAAAAATTGAGATAATGATATAGCAAACTATGGGGAGAAAAAAAGGGAGCAAGGCTTCCCATAAATAACAACTGGTAATGTAGCCAAAATATCCCTTACAGCACATAAATAAACTGGATCAATCCTATGGGACAAGGCTCATCAAACATAACAGTGTAACATAGAAACCATCCATACTAACACAAAAGGAAAGGGATATGTGAACACATGAGGGATATACATATTTACACAAAGAAAACTAAAAACAATTTAGTCACGCAGTGTCTGATATCTGTACATACTACTACCTTACAATACCCTATATCCCAGAGTCACACACAGAGAGACTGAGAAAAAAAGGCAGGAAGATAATACAAACAAGGACTGCAGCAGCAGCGCACCGTACGTTTCATGTGCATGCAGTAAGGAACAGCAGAACTACAGTAAATGAAAGGCCAATTATAAAAAGGCCAATTATAGAAAACATCCCAAATTAAGGTCCTCATTAAGAACCTTTGGGGTCACCGTATTAAGATTATATATGAGTCTTGCTTCCATTTGCAATAACAGTTTGTTCCTATTGCCGCCCCTGTTTGAAACACGTGCCTGTGCGATCGGCATGCAACGGAACGTTGCCAGGCTGTGTTTCAGATTTTTAAAGTGCCTAGCCACGGGCTGGTGTTTCAACTCATCTTGGTCTGTTGTCTTCCAAAGTGCCTTCTTGATGGAGGACCTGTGCATCGCAATTCGTTCTTTCAACATTCTTGTGATTTTCCCCACATAGTGCAGTCCGCATGGGCATCTAATAATGTACACTACTAAGCGTGATTCGCAGTTTAAGAAATGCGAGATTTTTATGGGAATGCCACTGTGTGGGTGTGCATAGGTTTTACCTAACAGAAGGTATTGACAATTAACACAACACTTGCATTGTAGACTCCAGGTGATTGTTTGAGCCAGGTCGTTCTGGTAGAGTATTTATCCACATGATCTGCTGAAGTAAGCATGTCCCCCACGCTATGCCCTCTCTTAACAAAAAAGAGCTGGCAGCTGAATGTTCTTTCCAAATTTTGTATCGTTAGTTAGAATGTGCCAGTTATCCCTGATACTGTTTTGTATCAACCTCAAGGATGTACTATATGAGACAACATTAAAACAAGCAATGTCCTGTGTTTTGTTGACCGGTGTCAGAAGCTCCACCCTGGTCTTGTTTCTGGCCTTAATAAGGGCTTGTTCTATTTCTCCATTGTCATACCCTCTTTGTCTGAAGCGATCTGCCATCTTCTCTAACACAGCATCCACCTCCAAGGGATTGCTAGTGATGCGCTTGGCTCTCATCATTTGAGAGTATGGAAGACCCTTTTTCAATGTAGCTGGATGATGGCTACTGGCATCCAGCAGAGTGTTTCTATCCGTTGGTTTGTGGAAAACCCGTGTCCTGAGCTTCCCACCATCCAGAAAGACCACGGTATTCAAATAGTTGATTTTCTTTGGGCCATGACTTTCTGTGAACCTGATGGTGAATGGTATCCCATTGATGTGTGCCATAAACTCTGACAGATCCTGCTCCGTCCCCTTCCAAAGCAGGAAGATATCATCTATATATCTGTTGTAATGTAGAATGCACTCCGAGTGTGGTGCATCATTGAGGAGGTGAGTTTGCTCGTAGGCATCCATATAGAGATTAGCATACGATGGGGCCATATTGGACCCCATAGCGGTTCCCATCAGTTGCAAATTGAATGACTTCTCAAACTTGAAGTAGTTTTTGTGCAAGATCAAACCAATAAGCGTCATGAGAAATTCCGTGGGCGGTCCCATCTCCACAGGATGTCTTTCAAGTTTTCTATGATTGGCCTTTTTTATAATTGGCCTTTCATTTACTGTAGTTCTGCTGTTCTTTACTGCATGCACATGAAACGTACGGTGCGCTGCTGCTGCAGTCATTGTTTGTATTATCTTCCTGCCTTTTGTGTCAGTCTCTGTGTGTTTGACTCTGGGATATAGGGTATTGTAGGGTAGTAGTATGTACAGATATCAGACACGGCGTGACTAAATTGTTTTTAGTTTTCTTTGTGTAAATATGTATATCCCTCATGTGTTCACATATCCCTTTCCTTTTGTGTTAGTATGGATGATTTCTATGTTATACTGTTATGTTTGATGAGCCTTGTCCCATAGGATTGTTCTAGTTTATTTATGTTCTGTAAGAGGTATTTTGGCTACATTACCAGTTGTTATTTATGTAGGGAGACCAGATTTTGAAAATGAAAAACCGGGACACATTTTTTTTTTACATAACAGTTTACATATTGTAGTACACTTATACTTTACTACCATTAGTCCTTGTTACGTGTGTGTGTGTGTGTGTCGGATGACCTCACTAATCGAACAAAAAAACCCAGATGTGAATGATTCTGAACCCATTAACCAGTGTCAGGATGCCCCTCTTCACAATTTCTAAAGCAGCAATCCCGTCTGGGATCTTACCTGATCCGCCGTCCCTCAAGGTACTATACTGGAGGGGAGGTGTTCCTTACCTGTCTTCCGATGTCTCCCGTGTGAAACTTGAGTCATATCTGGAAGAAAGCAGGGTAGGTTACTTCGGTGTAGGTATACGGCAGTTAAGATAAGACATAGAGGGTGAGGGAGA
>NC_134487.1:196789653-196977110 GCF_040206685.1 Ascaphus truei | reverse complement strand
CCATTGGATGGGCCCGAGAGAGTAAGGTTCTTTGCCAGGCTGTCAACATATCTGTAGACCGTCGATGCAGAGAGAGAGAGAGAGAGAGAGAGAGAGAGAGAGAGAAAGAGACAGACACATGGAGGGAGGGAAAGAAAGAGTGAGACAGGGGGGGAGAGAGAGAGTGAGACAGGGAGGGAGGTTGAGAGTGAGACAGGGAGGGAGGGAGAGAGTGAGACAGGGAGGGAGGGAGGGAGGAGAGAGAGACAGGGAGGGAGGGAGACAGGGAGTGAGGGAGAGGAGCGAGTGAGACAGGGATGGAGGGGGAGAGAGAGCGAGACAGGGATGGAGGGGGAGAGAGAGCGAGGGAGGGAGGGCGAGAGAGAGAGTGAGACAGGGAGGGAGGGATAGAGAGAGAGGGAGACAGGGAGAGAGGGAGGCAGGAAGGGAGTATGGGAGGGAGAGGGAGGGAGATAGGGAGAGAGGGAGAGAGAGGAAGACAGGGAGGGAGGGAGAGAGAGAAAGGGAGAGAGAGGGAGAGAGAGGGTGACAGGGAGGTAGAGAGAGAGGGAGAGGGAGACAGGGAGGGAGAGAGAGAGAGAGGGAGAGGGAGACAGGGAGAGAGAGAGGGAGAGGGAGACAGGGAGGGAGAGAGGGAGGGAGAGTGAGACAGGAAGGGAGAGAGAGAGAGAGAGAGAGAGAGAGAGAGAGAGAGAGAGAGAGACATGGAGGGAGGGAGAGAAAGAGAGAGAGAGTGAGACAGGGAGAGATAGTTAGACAGGGAGAGAGAGAGAGAGTGAGACAGCGAGGGAGAGAGAGAGAGAGTGAGACAGCGAGGGAGAGAGAGAGAGAGTGAGACATGGAGGGAGGGAAAGAAAGAGTGAGACAGGGAGGGAGAGAGAGAGAGAGAGTGAGACAGGGAGGGAGAGAGAGTGAGACAGGGAGGGAGGGAGACAGGGAGGGAGGGAGAGGAGAGAGTGAGACAGGGATGGAGGGGGAGAGAGAGCGAGGGAGGGAGGGCGAGAGAGAGAGTGAGACAGGGAGGGAGGGAGAGAGAGAGAGAGAGAGAGAGAGGGGGAGAGAGGGAGGGGGGGAGAGAGGGAGAGAGGGAGAGAGAGGGAGAGAGAGGGAGAGAGGGAGAGAGAGGGAGAGAGAGGGAGAGAGAGGGAGGGAGAGACAGGGAGGGAGGGAGAGACAGGGAGGGAGGGAGGGAGAGAGAGAGAGAGAGCACCCATACTTATTTTTGTTGTGGCTAATAAACCACTAGTGTTTAAAGTTTCCCATCGTGTCTAGCGTCTTAATGACCCTGCCACGAGGCCGTCCTGCCACACACTCCAGAGGCTTAAGCCAACTAGCACCTGAAGTGGCGAGGCAGGGTCTTCTTCATCCACCTCACTTCATCATCATGTGGGGGGGTGACCCTGTTCTCCGAGTCCTTCCAGTCAGAGCTGCTATTAGTCAAGGCTGTTATTCCAGGCCATCTACTCCATCTCTGGGTCCGTTACCTGGACTACACGGTTAACTTATTGAACGTGTTTGCTCCATTGGACGGTCCCGAGAGAGTAAGGTTCTTTGCCAGGCTGTCAACATATCTGTAGACCGTCGATGCAGAGAGAGAGAGAGAGAGAGAGAGAGAGAGAGAGAGAGAGAGAGAGAGAGAGAGAGAGAGAGAGAGAGAGAGAGACAGACACATGGAGGGAGGGAAAGAAAGAGTGAGACAGGGAGGGAGAGAGAGAGTGAGACAGGGAGGGAGGTTGAGAGTGAGACAGGGAGGGAGGGAGAGAGTGAGACAGGGAGGGAGGGAGGGAGGGAGGGAGAGAGAGACAGGGAGGGAGGGAGACAGGGAGTGAGGGAGAGGAGCGAGTGAGACAGGGATGGAGGGGGAGAGAGAGCGAGACAGGGATGGAGGGGGAGAGAGAGCGAGGGAGGGAGGGCGAGAGAGAGAGTGAGACAGGGAGGGAGGGATAGAGAGAGAGGGAGACAGGGAGGGAGGGAGAGAGAGAAATGGAGAGAGAGGGAGAGAGAGGGTGACAGGGAGGTAGAGAGAGAGGGAGAGTGAGACAGGGAGGGAGAGAGAGAGAGGGAGAGGGAGACAGGGAGAGAGAGAGAGGGAGAGGGAGACAGGGAGGGAGAGAGGGAGGGAGAGTGAGACAGGAAGGGAGAGAGAGAGAGAGAGAGAGAGAGAGAGACATGGAGGGAGGGAGAGAAAGAGAGAGAGAGAGAGAGACATGGAGGGAGAGAGAGAAAGAGAGAGAGAGTGAGACAGGGAGAGATAGTTAGACAGGGAGAGAGAGAGAGAGTGAGACAGCGAGGGAGAGAGAGAGAGAGAGAGTGAGACAGCGAGGGAGAGAGAGAGAGAGTGAGACATGGAGGGAGGAAAGAAAGAGTGAGACAAGGAGGGAGAGAGAGAGAGAGAGTGAGACAGGGAGGGAGAGAGAGTGAGACAGGGAGGGAGGGAGACAGGGAGGGAGGGAGAGGAGAGAGTGAGACAGGGATGGAGGGGGAGAGAGAGCGAGGGAGGGAGGGCGAGAGAGAGAGTGAGACAGGGAGGGAGGGAGAGAGAGAGAGAGAGAGATAGAGAGGGGGAGAGAGGGAGGGGGGAGAGAGGGAGAGAGGGAGAGAGAGAGAGGGAGAGAGAGGGAGAGAGGGAGAGAGAGGGAGAGAGGGAGAGAGAGGGAGAGAGAGGGAGAGAGAGGGAGGGAGAGACAGGGAGGGAGGGAGAGACAGGGAGGGAGGGAGGGAGAGAGAGAGAGAGCACCCATACTTATTTTTGTTGTGGCTAATAAACCACTAGTGTTTAAAGTTTCCCATCGTGTCTAGCGTCTTAATAACCCTGCCACGAGGCCGTCCTGCCACACACTCTAGAGGCTTAAGCCAACTAGCACCTGAAGTGGCGAGGCAGGGTCTTCTTCAGCCACCTCACTTCATCATCATGTGGGGTGGTGACCCTGTTCTCCGAGTCCTTCCAGTCAGAGCTGCTATTAGTCAAGCCTGTTATTCCAGGCCATCTACTCCATCTCTGGGTCCGTTACCTGGACTACACGGTTAACTTATTGAACGTGTTTGCTCCATTGGACGGGCCCGAGAGAGTAAGGTTCTTTGCCAGGCTGTCAACATATCTGTAGACCGTCGATGCAGATGAGTGTGTGGTACTCGGGGGTTACTTAAATTGCACCCTCGAGGCTCTGGACCGAGTCGGGACAGTGTTGTACCCTCTCCCTGTGTCGGCCTTGCGGGAGCTCATCCCCTGCGTCTCCTTAGTCGACGTCTGGTGGGAACAACATAAAGGACACCAGATATTTACGTTAGGGTGTGGCGTGGTCTGGTGTCCCACTCCCAGATCGACTGGCTTTATATATCTAGCCACGTCATGTCATGAGCCCGGTGCAGTGCCATTAGGTTGGCGCCGTTCACGGACAACAACTGTGCGTCCGTGACAGTGGCGCTAATGCCATCAGTGCCCTCGGCCATCTATTGGCACTTCAACACTCCATGGTGGAGGACCAGGGCTTTGCGACGTCGGTCTGGGAGTTCTGAATGAGCTGAAGAGGTTGCAAGGGTGACTTTGCCATGTTGAGTCAGTGGTGGGACGTGTGCAAGGTGCGCTTGCGCCTTTTGTGTCAGGAGTATGCCAAGGGTACTAGCAGGCAGAGCGATGCTGGGATCGAGGCGCTCCGGTGGGAGGTGCTCGATTTTGAGTAGCGGCTGCCTGCGCCTGGGGACCAAAGCCTGCAGCATGAATATGTAGAGAGGAAGTGTGCCCTCCGTGAGCTGGAACAACGCCAGGCTCAGGGGGCGTATGTGCGACCCCGTCTCCTTTTTCTTCTGGAGATGGATCGCGGGTCGCGCCTCATCTACATTCTGGAAAAAAAGAGGGGTAACCGAAGGCACATCACCTGCCTTCTAGCCGAGGACAGTTCCCCTCTGATGAATCCGGAGAGCATCCGGGATAGAGCCCGAATGTTTTATTCCAACTTGTTCTCTCCGGATCCCATTGAACCAGATGCCTTCAGGGTTCTATGGGAGGGGTTTCCACCGGTCAGCGAGGGTGACAGTGAGAGGCTGGATAAGCCTCTTACTTTAGCTGAGCTCTCGGAAGCTCTCCATCTCATGCCCTTAGGTAAATCTCTGGGGCTGGACGAGCTGACCATAGAGGTCTTCCGATCCTTCTGTGAGACTCTGGGACATGACTTCCAACAGGTACTTGAGGAAGCCCTCAAAACCGGTGAGGCGCCCCTTTCTTGTAGATGGGCAGTATTGGCATTGCTGCACAAGAAGGGAGATCTCCACCAAATATAAAACTGGCGACCCGTCTCACTGCTATGCTTGGACTATGAGATCATGGCCAAAAGCCATCTCGCTGAGTCTCAAGTCCGTGCTGGCAGAGGTGATTCACCCCACTAAGTCCTATATGATCCTGGACCATCTTTGATAATATCTTTCTGGTCCGAGATTTGCTGCACTACGCTCGCAGGACTGGTCTGTCTCTCACCTTTCTCTCCCTAGATCAAGAGAAGGCGTTTGACAGGGTGGATCACCGATACCTCATAGACACTCTGCATTGTCACGGGAGACCAGTGCTTTTCCTACAAAAATACCTGGATCCTTTGAATAAAGCACGAGATACAATTTATTTTATTTACTCACACGAGAAATACGCACAGCTTGATTTAAATGATAACACAA
This sequence comes from Ascaphus truei, assembly GCF_040206685.1. Classification (NCBI taxonomy): domain Eukaryota; kingdom Metazoa; phylum Chordata; class Amphibia; order Anura; family Ascaphidae; genus Ascaphus; species Ascaphus truei. Next base: position 196,972,445 of record NC_134487.1, on the reverse strand, counting down.
AATAACACTTACGAGAATGAGGTAAAACAAAATAAATGGTTTCCAGAACGAAAATCCATGAAATACAGTCTCTAGGTGTCAATTCCCAGGAGCGGGGTTGATACGCAAACAAGAGACGCGAAACCGTCTTTGGGCTAGGGGCGCCGCTTTTAGCCCCTGTTTCTCTGCCTAAATAAGTATCTTCATTCTGCTCTTGCAGAATTCGTTTACAAGTCCTTAGTTACTAACAAACTTTTACAGCGGGGTACAATCCTTGGTTGCGATGTAACGTCTTTGTAATGCACGCTGTCCTTTCCGATGATACACAGATGAATGCTGTAGAACCCACATCCGATAGACTGCACGGCTTAAAACACCCTCCCAAGCCTATTTGGATAATACATAGCCAATCTTGGTGTGGGAAGCAAATTTCCACCCAATGGCATGTTTGCTAGCAGTTCCTGCAACCGGGCAAAGGGCTTCACGGTATGCTAAGGGTCATGCGCTAACCTCACACTTAACCCACTTAGCATACCTGACCAAGCCCCCCTGCACGGCGGCAGCATGTCTACCTTTCTCCAGATGCCCGGACATCTGCTAGGCAAACTGTTTATATACATTTCCTTACATTTAGCACTTTCCCCAGGTCGGTGTCTTTTTTGAAACCACAAACGTTTGCAGACACTCTGGAACCTGCTCCACAGGGAGTCTCAGAAGTCCAGACTGACATTATACATGACTCATCCCGGATCATAAATGACAATGGTGAATGCTTAATGTAACCGCTGTCCTGCCTGACTGACATGTCCCTGTTCCTATAACGTTAAAGTACTAAACTCCCAGCTACTTCTCATTTAAGCTTTTAAATAAATGTTACAGTTCTTATAACTATACTATATTATAATTCTGCCCCCTAGGACTCGGCACACCAAAAATTAGAAAGCTAGGACCTTCCTATCCAAAGTTAGCTGCTTAATTATGTGAGCACTATGATTGGTTTGTGGTTAAGCTTTTCCCCGGTCTGCGGTTTGAGTTCGGGATGCAATGTTGCAATCCCCGGCTCAATCGATAACGGCAGATGTACATTACCAATTGACCTTAATTGAATGAGGAAACCACATTATACAATGTTGCGATCCTTTCATGTCCACAGATCACTTAACCAATTTCGCTTGCACTTAAGGCTTCCCTTGCTTGTCTGCGGTTACACAGTGATACAGTGTTGTACTGCCAGGCTCGACCACATAACCACAGACATGCTTACCCAATTAACCCTTTAAACAGTGCTAGAGGCCCCTTATTCGTAGCGGGCACATTTTAGGCACATTAATACACATTATTAGGACTGTAGAACTGACATTCTACAGTCACTTTAACTGACGCAGGGGAACCTTGTCACATGATTTATACTTGTGTGTCCCTTATACCTGACAGGATACAAACAGACTGTTCTAACATAATTACAGGGTTGCCGGCATAAGTGGGCTGCAGAGCTGACACTCTACCTTTACCCACTGCAACTCCGGGACCCTGTTTCATGGTTTATACAGTTGTTACATGGTATTAATCTCATCCCCTTATTCCTGCGGAAGAGACACAGGCATTTCAAATACATGCACAGTATTATTACTCTGGTTGGGTTTCAGAGCTGATACTCTACAATTCCCAACCTGGTTTAGGGGCACCCAGCCAGGCCAAATACCTGTATTAATGGCTTGGGGACCCCTTCACTGTCACATGCATGCATACAATTTTGGCCCACGGTTCGTGGGCTATCTGAAGATGCAGTACGCCTCTGCAGAGTGTTTGATTAAGATCAATTGGTCTCTGACTGCACCCTTGGCATTTGGTAGAGTACATCAAGGTTGCCCCTTGTCCGTTCAACTCTACGCGCTAGCCATCGATCCTTTCATTTGTTTATTGAGGAGAAGGCTCACCATGCTAGTGCTAAGAGAACCAGACATGCGGGTAGTCCTTTCAGCCAATGCTGATGACGTATTCCTCGTGGCCCAGGACCTAGTTTACCTGGAGCAGGCACAAGAGTGCCAGGAGGTATTTATTGCGGCCTCCTCAGCTCGGATCAACTGCTCCAAATGCTGAGGCCTTTTTGAGGGTTCCATACAGGTAGACTCCTTGTCTCTCACATTTCGTAATATCTCGTGGGAGGCAGATGCAATCAAGTATCTGGGAGTCTAGCTGCCCACTGCAAAGTGCACGGTCCGAGGGAATTAGACAGAGTTAGAGGAATGTGTCCTCGCTCGTCTGGGATCCTGGAAGGGTCTCGTAAAAATGCTTTCCCTCAGGGGAAGCACTTTGGTGATCAACCAGCTGAGCACCCTGAGTCCGACCCCTCTGTTTTTCACAAAGATCCAGAGGAAGTTGCTGGACTTTCTCTGGATGGGAAAGCATTGGGTCTCTGCGGGGGCTACATGCCTCCCTCTGGGATAGGGTGGATAGGGAGTAGTGTATGCGCACTCCCAGGTGCACACCTTCCGCACCCATTACCTGCAGAGATACCTGTATGCAGACCATTCTCCGCAGTGGTGCCACCTGGTTTCCAGCTTCCTTCGCCAGCTGCGCAATATGGGGTATGACTGGCAATTATTTCTCATCAAGCCTGAGGGGTTTGGGAGAGACCTCTCAGTGTTGCCGGCAAACTACCAGGAAACCCTCAAGGCCTGGAGCATGTTCTTCGTGTCTATCCAAGGAGGGGCTGTTGGGGAGGACGTCTTGACTGAACCCCTACTGTATAACCCAAAAGACGGTGCATGGATGTTGGAGTCCCCCAGCATCATTCGCTGCTTTTGCAAGGCACGGATGACCCGAGTCGGGGATCTCTTGGTCTACGAACTGTCGGAATGGGTGGAGCCCGAAGTGATCATGCGCCTCATGGGCTACACCACCCCACAAATTCCATGCTGTTTGCTCCAGTAGATCAAGGGCACCATGTCCCCTGACTCACGCACCTTCCTATAGGGGTAATTGTAGACCAGAGCACTACATCCCCCTTTTGACCCCCCCGCTGGCTGTATGCGTGGGCCCAAAACCCTGCCACCCCCTCAGCCTCCTCCTGTCCCCAGCCTAAGCAGGCTGGGGACCAAACCCTGAGCCTGCTTCCCTGGCAGGCCGAGGAGGTAGCTGTTCTCTCTCGTGCTCCATACAGTGCACTACCTTGCCCTCGTCACCCGCCCTGATACCATTTGGAGGTGGGTACTACCAACAAACGAGGACGAGAGGCCCCATTGGAGAACACTCTTTTCAGAGTTAGTTCCCAGACCCACCGGGGACCTGAGATGTAGAATCCTCACGGTGCACTGAGCACGGGACAGTATCTTGCCCACTTCATCGACTCCCCAGTCACATGCCCACTTTGTGGCACAAGGGAGTCCATGTTCCATATTTATTTTAGTTGCGCCAGACTGCTTCCCCTCTTGTCGTTCTTGAGGGTCCTCCTCCTGCAGTTCTTGTTTTATTTCTCCCCGCACCTATTTATTTTTGGGCGCCCAATATCCCGGAAGTACGAAGTACTTGGTACGAAACGCATAGAGGTGACGACAGGTCATCCTGCGCGTGTATGCTGGTAAGCTGAGACGGAGCCTGCAGGAGACAGCAGCGGTTTTTTCCATCTCCGCGGTGCCGAGATCCGGATCCTGTGCAGACACCGCGAGTCTGCTGACTGTCTCAGTGTGAGTGTCCGTTTCCCCTTGCCAGTGCCCAACCCTATGGCGGTTTCTATACAAATCTGTTGATAGGTTGTTTTCATGTTTGTTTTTTCTTTCATGTGTTTTTCTATAAATTTTACTGTATTTGTATACTGTGCAGCTTAGGGTTTAGTCACCATCAGGTGTACTCCTGGGTAGTACTTAGCCGTCCAGCTGCACAGCTGTTCTGGGGTGGGGTTGGATCCCCTCAGAGTTTGTGTGTATTTTTAATAAATTACTTTCCACTAATCCCTGGTGCGCATTTGTGCATTTTTTATTATCTTGTATTTCAGGGTGCCCTCCCCCCCTTTTTAAGGGGGGTTCACCTAGATTTGAGAGTTTCTGGGGAGACGCTTTGTGTACATGCTGCAAAGGGATCATCCACACCATCATACAGCACGAGCGCTGAATATCCTGTTTTTTCTTCTTTCTCCCCGCACCTATTTATTTTTGGGCGCCCAATATCCCGGAACACTAGGGCCAGGGACCTCCTCGTCAACCTGCTCCTGGCATTAGCCAAACTGGCTATTTCTAAGTCAAGGGAACAGTGTTTGGCTGGGGAGGTATCCCTCACCTGCCAGGCCTTATTCAAGGTGCTTGTGCACTTCCATATCCGAGCAGAGTACACCCATGCTGTGGCCACTTGGCAGAAGTTGCGTTCACTTCCCAGTGGGCCTTAAGAGGGGTGCTCTGCTCGGTATTCCCCATGGTTTTTCTTTAAAGCTTAACCTCCTTATTTAGTGTACTTTAGTGTTTATTTACAGGTTCACTTGAATACCGGTTTCATTAAAAATTTTGTTTGTTGACTGCTTTTCTGGTTGGTCACACAACTGTGGGCAATCTAATGTGTGATGTTGATTGGCTGGCTTTGCCAGCCAGTCAGTTTTTTGGCCTACAAAACATATCTGGTTCTAACTGCTCAGTTAATACAACCAGCATTTGAAATCAACCAGTCACATAGATCAGGACACATAAACTCGGATCATAATTGGATAATAAGCATACTAGGATCATAATTTCATGACAATTACCAAAAACAATTTTTTTTGTGTAATTAACGGAAACACATCAATGAATTCAGATTCTAGTTGTAGATGATGGTTTGATTTTGGATGTATTCCTTATCAAATTGTCCACCACTATTGATATGTATTTAATCCAGATAACATAAACAGATTACATGTTTCATGACCTTGGCTGAGATATTAGTTGTATATTGTGATAAACTATTGTCACAAATTTGTATAATATTAATAAAACTGTAAATATCAAACATTTACAGATATTACAAATTGATGGGTTTCCACTTTAGACAAACCGGTATATTATTCCTTATCCCATCTTCTCTAATAATTCAAAAACCATTGACCCTCATTGTTAAATAGAATATATTACCTAGGGAACAAAAAACTTGAATACATATATGTGTTACTAAAAAGCTTTCTATCTGGTTTTCTAGTTGATTGGACGTCCGATTAACCTTATAATTTAAAGGTATTATTGCACCAAGAATGAAACAAAGCAATTAATGATCAATTATAACTATAATGTTTCTGATGACCTATTTCATAAATTTATAATCACATCATATGGATGCACCATCCATTCGCTCAGTGCTGTCTATGAATAATTGAGGGTCAAATATATATATTACAAATTATATGGGCCTCATGTTTCTAATTGGCTAGATGAACTATTGAATCTCATTAGTGTACTGTATATGACATTGTATCAATTCATTGTTTCAAAAGTTCCCATACAATTGTTTCACAGCCTTTAACAACCACATATATGTTAGTCCATATTTTAGATATAATACAATTAAGGACTATATTAGAGAGTGTTCTTGACCTCATTGGTCATATTTACAATCTCTATGAAAAAGATTCAGTTCTATCATTGGTTAATAGCCTCTAACAACCACATATACAATAGTCCTTTTTTTGGATATGATAGGATAGAATAGAATACAAGGGCTGTATAAGGGATTATCTTAAAACCTCATTGGTATCACTTTGAGGAAAGGATTCCAATGTGGAATGGATTCCAATGTGGAATGGATTCCAACGCATTCTGGTCGTGGATTCCTTCGAAGCCACGCTGCAGGACTGCAGCACCAGATTCAAAGGATACCTCTCTAATTAAAAATGACAAACTCCAACTCTGGATTTCGTGCTGCGGATCGGATTGTACCACTAAAGATCAGGAAATTACACACCGCAAATTCTGACTTGTTTGCCCATTTCTAGTGGTCATGTTGCAAAATCAGCAGAAATACCCTAGTGCAGAGGTTCCCAACTCCAGTCCTCAAGGACCACTAACCGTGCATGTTTTAAGGCTGTCCTCTCATTAGCACAGGTGTCCCAATCATTTTGACTGAACCACCTGTGCTTAAGCAGGGATATGCTTAAAACCTGCACTGCTAGTGGTCCATGAAGACTGAAATTGGGAACCTGTGCTCTAGTGTACATACATGTATGTTGTTTCAATCTCTAAAACTGTCTCTGTCTCCTTGCTCTTTCAAATAATCTCGTTTTTTTAGTTACAAATGTTGCTAATACATTACCTCAGTGTCTGCATCAAATAGATGAGAATGGCAGCGCTGCAGGATACAATGTGGTATTCATTACATTGCAATACTGAAAGGGCACCATCACACAATCTTACCATTTACTTCAATAATAGTTTCTATGTGATAGTGCCCTGATCTGCACTATTGCAGTTTAATAAATAACTGTCAATGTCTTTTATTTCTTACAGTTCGTGAAATATAAAAGTAGCGATGCGACTGTGAAGAGGAGGATTTTTGAGATGATAAATTACGTAAATTTGGTGAGTTTACATTCAATGGAAGCATGTGACTTCATTAGATATTTAGTTTGATTCCTGGTACAATCAAAATAAAGAACAGCATTTAGATTGTAAGATTTTAGGCCTGCAAATTTACATATGTATGGTTTCTACAACTAAAGCTTCTGTAGTATTAGATATCCCAGATATTTAAATGTCTATGTCCATGCAAGGAATCCATAGAGACCAAACAGAGGGTGCGAGGGTAAGTCAGAGGGTGGGGGGTGGCTTCCTCATAATGGGGGGGTCTCCTCTCAATCAGTTACTCATCATGAAGGATAACTGCATCTTCACACAGGTTTATAAAGCCATAAATACCTACGTGGCTCTGAGTGGGATCGAAATCTGGAGCAGCAAGAATCAGTTTGAAGTGGTAACATCGGCCAGAGCGAATCTGCGACGATTCTCTGACTGGAGAAGAGATAACCTCCTGCCCAGGAAACCAAATGACAATGCTCAGTTCCTCACGTAAGATCCTTTCTGCACCTCCCCTGAGACCCCTACTAAGCCTTTCAAGCTGATCCTTGAATTGTATACATATATCTATATATATATACTTGCTGATATACCCAGCGGTGCCCGGGATGTAAATTTCCCGCTCTACACTTACCTCCTATCTCCGATCACCCCCCTTCTCTAATCCGGTCCCCCCCTCCTTCACAGCTGCTTTCCACCTCGTATTCACATGTCTGATTTGCCCACCCTTTCACAGCTCCGGGCCTCCCTCTTCACAGCTCCATTTCCCCCCCCCCCTTCACAGCTCCGATTTCCCCCCCTTAACATCTCCAATTCCCCCCCTCCCCCTTCAGAGCTCGGCAGCGGCAGGTCACTGGGGTATGGTATATCCCCCCCCCCTTCTCAGATAGCTGGCGGCTCCCTGGTGGGGGCGGGCGGGTTGTAATCCCCCCCCCCTTCAGAGCTCAGCAACTCTGGTTCACCTTTGGTTAATGATTTCCCCCCCCACCCCTCAGAGCACTGCAGCGGCGGCTCACTGGGGGGCGATAGGTAGGGGTAGTAACTGGGTGGCTGAGGGGGGGGGGGGGTTCAGCAGGTGGTGGGTGGGGGGGGGGTCACGGCGGCTCAACAGCTTTGTTACCTGTTGGAAGAGGCAGCCAGGGGTGAGTGAGAAGAGGGTGAGGTGCCCCTGAGACACTGGAGTAGGGTCCGGTGCAATGGCTGTGGGTGATGGCGGGGTTCCCGGCGGGACTGTGGTGGTTAGAGGTGCGGGGTAGTGCAGAGGTGGAGCGGTAGATGGCAGGACATCTGTGGGTAATGCGGGGATCCGGCGGTAGTATGGGGAGTGGTAGCTGGCGGGGGTGGTTCATTTCTGGCGGGTTGTGCGGGGGTGATAAGGGGGGGCGGTGGTACTGGGGTGTGTACGGACCCGGGGGACATGGGGGGTGGTGGGACTGTGGTGGGGAAGGGCACGGGGGGTGGGGGAGAGTCGGTAGTCGGCGGGTGTGGGGTGTGAGGTGTTTGGCTGAGGCGCGGCGGGGGTAGTTTTGAGGGGGTGGCGGGTTGGGGAAAGTCGGTAGCCGGTGTGTGAGGAGTTTTGCTGAGGCAGGTCAGGACGGTATGGCTGCACGGGACACATCATCCAATGAGAGCCGTGGTGGGGCGGGACACACGGGGGGATGGGACACACGGGGTGGATGCGAGACACAGCGGACAATGGGAGATGTGGGGGGGGACACACGGGGGGCAAGACACATTGGCAAATGAGAGCCGTGGGAGGTTAGGCGGACCGACGGACCAATCAAATTGTCTACAGGGAATCAGAAACAACAGTTTCTTATATATATATATATATATATATATATATATATATATATATATATATATATATATATATATATATATATATATATATATATAGAATGAGGTCTTGTTAATACAATATATTCTTTTGACAATCATTTGGAGTGCTGCCTCTGATATTCGTCACCACACGGTATCGTATTGCCTATTTGTACCATAAAGGATTTGCACCCAACATATTGATTTCCCAGACGGAGTGTCTATTGTTCTTTGTTTTCTGATAGATAGATGATAGATAGATAGATAGATAGATAGATAGATAGAAAGATAGATAGATAGATCCTATTTCCTCGATGCTAAGACGCCATCGATTCTAAGACGCACCCTTGATTTAATAAAAAGATTTTGGGGGAAAAAAAACACTATATTAAATGTGCAAACTTTTTTTCTGGTGGGGGAGGGAGGGGAGAGAGAAAGAGAGGGTGGGAGAGAGGGAGGGAGAGAGAGGGGAGAGAAAGAGGAGAGAGAGGGGGAGGGGAGAGAGAGGGGGGGAGAGATGGGGAGAGAAAAAGGAGAGAGGGGGAGAGGGGGGATGGGGGAGAGAGAGAGGGGGGAGGAGGGAGGGAGTGGGAGAGATGGGGAGAGATGGGGGGGGGGGAGGGGCGAGAGATGGGGAGAGATGGGGCGTGGGAGGGATGGAGGAATAGGGGAGGTGGGGGGAGGAAGGGGGGAGAGAGAGGGTGGAGGGAGTGAGGAGGGAGGGGGGGATAGATATGGGGAGGGGGGAGAGAGAGGGGGAGGGAGGGGGAGAGAGAGGAATGGGGGAGAGAGGGTAATGGGGGAGAGAGGGGAGAGAAGGGAATGGGGGAGAGAAGGGGAGGGGAGAGAGAGGGGGGGAGGAGGGGAGAGAATGGAGAAAGGAGAGAAGGGGGAGAGAGATAGGAGGGAAGGGGAGAGAATGGAAGGTCACACACACACACACACACACACAAAGACAGCAAGACAGCCAGACAGCCACACACACACACAGATAGACAGCCAGACAGCCAGACAGCCACACACACACACAGAGACAGACAGACAGACACACACACAAACACACACACACACACAGACACACACAGACACACACACAGACAAACACACTCAGAGAGGCGGGGGGGTGGCTCGTGGTGCCAGCAACACAGCTGTGAGTAGCAGAGGCAGACAGAGGGCTTGTGGGGCATACAGCCGGGCATACATTGCTCCTTTGGGGACCAGCTCTTGGAGCAAGGGGGGGAGGCTTGTGGTGCCGTGAGTAGCAGAGGCAGACGGAGGGCTTGTGGTGCATGCAGCCACACACTGCTGAATCAATCTCTCCTGTGTGGGGGCGGAACTTCCACCAAGCAGAGTGGGGGAGGATGGGGGCTTGTGAATGCAGCCTAATGTGTGGGGGCCGGCACTTCCAGCAAGCAGAGGAGGAGGAGGGGGAGGGTGGGCTGGGCACACTACACTGCTCTGCTCCTTCTTTGTTGGGACCGCCACTTGCGGGTTGTGGGAGGCGCAGGGCATGCAGTGGTACACATTGCTCTGCTCCTGTGTTGGGACTTCCACTTGGGGAGGGTGGAGTCGTGGAGCAAGCTGGGACACACTGCTGAAACCACCGATAGCAGCTTTAGGTTAAACATTGAAAACTGCTGTGGCCGTCTTCTGCAGCGCCCCCTGGCGGATTTTTTCTTCTTCAGTACATCGATTGTAAGACACAGTCCTATTTCAGCAAATTGCAGGGGACCCATACCATGTTTTTAGATTTCTGCACTTTTTTTAATTATTTTGTGACATTCAATAAACTATTGTTATTTATGTATGCTAAACTGGAGTGCTATAGTTTGGGCTTCTTTTTCTTTTGACACACATATATGTAACCCTTGCTCCCCGGGCCAATCGCAGATCGGCCCCCCTAAGGTGTTCTGGGTTCTGGCTACATGTCTTAGTGTGGTGCATACCTGTTGGAAACAGGAGGGCCTGAGTCTCGGGGATAACAGGAACAGGTTTCCTGGGGTGGATGCCTTCGTTCTCATTCACAGCGCCTCCATCTTTAGTAAGCCCCAGGAATGCGGGGTGGAATCCTTACCAGAGAGTTCCCACACAGTGATGAGAGATTCCAGTCTCACACAGGGTTGTCTTTCTTTAAAAGCAGCAGTCTTTATTTGCAGCAGCAGCAGCAGCAGCAGCAGCAGCAGCAGACAGGTACAAGGGTGTCCAATCCGTTCTGACTGTTCTCCTTTAGGATAGTCCCTCCCTGCCACCACTCTGGATCAAGGGCATCCAGAGTGGGGCTAACTCTTCCCTTACCCCCTAAACAGGGTGAGAGGTATTGGTCCACCTCACTAACTATTGTTCTAGCAGCTCTACTCAGAAGCTGCTCACTCCTCTCCTAACACTAACTACTCACACACTGTGCAGACAGCACAGTCAGACACAGACAGACCTCTCTAAATAGGAAGTGCACTGCTCTTTATGATTTCAGCAGGCACCGCCCCTGTGTCTCTTGCTTTGACACAGGGTCAGGTGACCTACCTCCACCACTCAGGGCAAGTGCTTGAAGTGGGGGAAACCCATGATAACTCCTGGCAACCTGCCCTTACCAGGTATTATACCAGGAGGAGGATAGAACTATAGCCCCATTTCTTACCAGGGCTACACTCTCTCTCACTCTCTCAGGTGGAATCCAATGGTCCCCACTTGGACCTAATTTGCTGTACCATCCTGCAGGTGAACAATCTGTGAATATACAAACATAATTGATTAGTATATGTACACTTGACTGTAGCACCCATGATGGCGATATAACAATGGGAACCTCTCTACATGGAGAACCCTAACTTCAATAATAATGATGGTGATCAGGCTTCCTCACTTCCTGCCCGTTGTGATCCAAAATCTTAACATAAAAGGGTTGTACAGGCCCATTCTCTGGTCTGTACAGTACATTGTGCATGTAGATATTCCTGCCTGTACTCCAAGCTTTTATCACGGCACATATCTTATCTTCACTTAAGTAAGTGGTATTACCAAACTTGATTCTTAAGTGCTCAAGGACTGCTTCTCGGAGCCAGGTATCTCTCTGGTGCTCGATCTCCTGCATTATCGGCTCTGGCACGTACGGAAACTCATAGCCATGAGATTGCCGGTATCTCGCCACTATGGCTCTGTCTGCCCTACTTAACTTAGTCAGTTTCCATTTCCCAGCCTTGCCTGGCAGTACCCAGAACTGTGGCTCTTCAAACGCAACATCATCATAAAGAATAGATGAGCCATTGGGGGTAATTACTTTTTGTAAAATATCTCGGTACCGATTGTCTAACTCATCGGCAACCTCCTGTGGAGAATAGGTGCCTACGTCCCACCAATGATCTACTAATTCTTTCTTGATTAACACAAATCTGGTGCGGTCCATCACCTCATGATACCCTGTGAATAACGGTGCCCACAATTTATCTCGGGGCTCGTATGATGATGCTACACTCATACCTGCCTCAGACTCTGTTCTGGAGGATACACCTGATGTCTCTGCCCCGGTAGAGTGCAAGCCTTTGCGTCTACCTCTGATAACATTCCTATACACTGGCGACACACTTTATTCGAGCTCGGCTAGTCCCACGAATTCGGGTATACCCGGGTGTATTGAGGTTTGTGACTGTTTTCTGCCCGAGTGCATTGAGGTATTTTCCAGGCAGGGATTGAAGCATTTTATTCCCGCTGGCTGCAATACTGCACAGTATATATATATATACTGCATTACAATTCATGAATTTATGCCATCTGGTAGACACGCGAAGCATTGCAGCCTATTAAATCCTAATCATTATCATTTAACAGATCAGCCGCCCGTCAGCCAGGCATGAACCCAGGCTGGGAAGGCAAACGCAACGGGGCTTGTCAGAGGTGAGGAGCGGCGCATTCCAGGTATCTGCCAGGTACATACTGGGTATTTGCTCGAATAAAGTGTGTCGGTGCAGTAGATCTTGGGTTCATCTTATGTGGTGTGGGACTTACTGGGCCCGCTTTTGCAGTAGACTGGGACCCTCGGGCTCTACCTCTAGGAACAGAATTAAACACAGTGGGGTTAGGTACACATACAACACTTGACAATGGTATCTCCCCTTCAGAACTCTCATCACTTATCTCCCAATCCCCCCAATCAGTTGAATACTTGGGCGTCTTATCCAGTTTACTCCCACTAGGACCCGGTGGCATGACACGTGAAAGGGCAGGGGCAGTGACCGGGGCAATGGTGCTAGGGACAGTGATCATGGGATCGCCAAAGTCCGTCAAAGTGTCTCTAAGGGGTTCATGCAGTAAGCAGCGGAAAGGCAATTCTCGCCACTTTCCCGCCAAAAATTGCTGCCCCTATTCAGTAAGGGGCGAGAAAGTGGCGAGAATAAAAAAAAACGCAGTTTGGCTGGCGTTTTTTTTTTCCGCCGGTGGCGAGGCGAGAAGGCACTTTCTGCCTAAAATTGAAACATTTTCCGCCACGCTGTATTCTAGTAGTGGCGAGTAGCTAAGCGGAGCTATTCGCCACTCTAGAATGGCGTTTTACTGGTGAATCAGCCACGCAAGAAAAAGTTGGCAAGTTGATGGTGAGAGGCTGCTAATGAGTGGCGGATCGGCACTTAGAAAATTTCTGGCCTTTTTCCTGGCTGGGATTGAGGCCGGTGGTCTCCGGAGCTGATACCATTAATACCAGCACTGGAGCAGGACAAATGCATTTAAAGGCCACTTCATTACCTTAGCGGCTAACTGCTAAAGCAATGAAGGGGTTAAACAGCCGTGCCAGGTTTATTGTGGGTAGCGGGGGTGGGTGAAGGGGGTATTTGGCCCTTGTTGTTTGTTTAGGGCTTGCGGGGGGGGGTTGCGGGTGCACTTAACCCCTTCACGACCGTAGCAGTTAATACCGCTACGGTCATGAAGGGGTTAAGGCCTCCCACTACCCACCCGCACGCCCTAAACAAACCACCGTTGGGGCTAATACCCCCTTCACCCACCCCCGCTACCCACAATAAAAAGAAAACACACACAACAGCCCCACACTAACTAAAGAAATATATATATATATAAATAAGATGAGGATGGCCTTCATCGTGGCAGCCGTACATGGGTGAGTGCTACCTATATTTATTGTTCTGTATTTATTTTAAATGGACACATGCACTATTATCCATTTGTGGATAATAGTCATTGTGTCCATTACTATACTGTATGTTAGGGGGGTATAGGTATTGTTGATGTAATATATATTACACCAACAACACCTATACCCCCCTAACATACAGTATAGTAATGGGCACAATGACTATTATCCACAAATGGATAATAGTGCATGTGTCCATTTAAAACACATACAGAACAATAAATAGATTAATTACATGTAGCACTCACCCATGTACGGCTGCCACGATGAAGGCCATCCTCATCTTCATCCTGCCCATGCCCCATCCGCTTCTGCAAAACAGACACAAGAATAAAAACATCCAATGCAATGTCCCCTAACCCCTTAATCACCATAGCGGTTATTAACCACTACAGTCATTAAGGGGTTAACCCACCATCACCCACATACCCTCCCCCACTACTTCCCCACCTCCTGAGGCCTAACCACCCTCACCCACTACCCACAAGGGAGTCCTACCCCATACCCTTGGGGCCAATACCCCCTCCCCCCACCACATACAGTACAATAATGTGCCAAATAACTATTATCCACATAGGGATAATACATTATTTGGCCATTATTAAACACATTAAATACCATAGTAAAATAAAGAAAATTCTACTAACCTCATCAATAAGAAGGCCTCGTCGCCAGTATCATCCTTGTGGTCCTTAGCCAAATTAATACATAGCCAATACATTGCAATGACATTCACATATCAATGAACCCTTTAATCACCTTATCGGGTACTAACCTCAAAGGTAATTAAGGGGTTGAGCCATCCTGGCAATGGCAATGCCACTTATCCATACATCCTCAATGAAATAAAATGCAATTTCCTAAACAAATCAAATGTAATCATCCAATCTAAAGCATCAAATGCCAATCCAAAGTCTCAAATGCCACTTAAAACATTGCATTTACATTGTATACATGCTGCATAAAATGTAAGCTACATGTAGACGCTGCAAATCAATGTTAACAATACAATATTTCAAATAAAATTGCATTACATCTAAAGAAGTAAACAATGTAATCCAATAAAGTCACCATCAATCAATTAACATACATTAATTACATCCCAAAACAATTAAAATAGCATCCATACCATTTACACAATTAAGTATAGCAACCATTACAGAGAACAAGTTACCATCATACAAAATAGGACACCAACAATTACAATATACTAAAGCAAGCCTCACCATTACGTACAGCATAGAAGCCCAAAAATTACATCTATCTAATTATAAAATACATTTAACACACATCTATGCATAGCAGCATAGCCAAAATCATTTACAATACTGCAAAGAAAGCTTTTACAACACTATCATTTTTTACCCTGTATGTTTATATCTCTCTAGACATACATACATACATTCAGTGGCAAGAAATGATGTACAATAAAAAAATAAACACATGTAAAAAGCAAAAAAAACCACAGTTACATTAAATACATTTCTTTAGTTAACTTACCATTACTTGACCCACTCACCGACTCCCGTTGATCAGCTTATTCATGAACCAATCCACGAACAGGAACCCATAAAATAATAAACCAGAAAATAATAAACATTAAAATAATAAAACACGACAATCCAGGGGTCTTCTACTTGTAATCCATCTTCATCTGTATTCTTCTATCTTCTTCCGGGGTCTTCTTCCCATCTGCTGTCACACCCTGGTCTTCTTTCTTCTCCGGAGGTCCTTCCTCCTCGGCGTCTGGCTTTAAAATGAGAGGACATAGGCTTTTAAAGGCCTATGACGTCACATTTTCGTCATTGTTCCCACGGCCCTGATTGGACCGTGAAAACCATGTGTTTTGGCCGATGGAAAAAAAAATGATGACGTCTCTTAAAGGCAATGAAAGCACAGCCAATCAGAATGGCTTTGCTTCAATTGCCTTTAAGATGACGTCATTAAAAGAAACATGGCCGCCCTCACATGGTACGGTAGCCAATCAGAGCGTGGGAAGTCGATCCCTACTCTGATTGGTTCTAGTACCATGTGACAGGCTTTCAATCACGTCACATCCATTATTCCCCAAGCCTCTGTCACATGGTCTACTAGAGCCAATCAGAGTAGGGATGGAGTCCTACACTATGCCTCAAGGGACTAGTACAGCTATAGCCACGTTACCCACATTTACATCACCCTCTTAAGGCACCCAGGGTGTACTGTGCGAGAGAACAATCACTCCTGACTACCCCTAGTCTGCAAACATGCCCTTCCTTCTGTAGCACTTGCTCTGAAAGTGTACCTACATCTTTCAGTTCTACTTCGCTTAAAACCTGTCCTGTTGCTCTTAGCTATCTCAGCAGTGCCTCCAACTGTAACCCTTGCTCCCCGGGTCAATCGCAGATTGGCCCCCTAAGGTGTTCTGGGGTATGGCTACATGTCTTAGTGTGGTGCATACCTGCTGGCAACAGGAGGGCCTGAGTCTCCAGCGATGACATGGGGGATAACAGGAACAGGTTTCTGGGGTGGATGCCTTCGTTCTCATTCAGTGATGCAGCGCCTCCATCTTTAGTAAGCCCCAGAGAGTTTCCACACAGGGATGAGAGATTCCAGTCTCTCACAGGTTTGTCTTTCTTTAAAAGCAGCAGTCTTTATTCGCAGGAGCAGCAGCAGCAGCAGACAGGTACAGGGGTGTCCAATCCACTCTGACTGTTCTCCTTTAGGATGGTCCCTCCCTGCCACCACTCTGGATCAAGGGCATCCAGAGTGGGGCTAACTCTTCCCTCACCCCCTAAACAGGTTGCAAGGTTTTGGTCCACCTCACTAACTATTGTTCTAGCAGCTTTACTCAGAAGCTGCTCACTCCTCTCCTAACACTAACTACTCATACTGTGCAGACAGTACAGTCAGACACAGACAGACCTCTCTAAATAGGAAGTGCACTGCTCTTTATGATTTCAGCAGGCACCGCCCCTGTGTCTCTTGCTTTGACACAGGGTCAGGTGACCTACCTCCACCACTCAGGGCAAGTGCTATTTATATATATGAATATATATATATACTGTAAGATATACATCACCCATCCAGATCCAGAAGAGAATACACAGCATTCTTGATATCGTAATGATATCAAGTGTGCTTTGTCTTGTCTCCTGGTCCTGGCTGTGTGATGTATATCTTGCTGTTCTCTGCATTAAATAGAAATAGTCGTGTTAGTTCAGTTGCTATTGTACAGAGTAAATGAGTACTTTATTATTATACAATACCTTTTTTATGAGGATTAACCAACCCACACAGCCCCTTTAAACTCAGAACCCCAGATTTTCAATTGCAGTTCTTCCTAAACACCTTTGAATGACCAGCAGATAAGTATTTAATTATAAAATTTGTCAAGTTGGATGTAGCACTAAGGCTTTTTGTCTTTTATTTGTGTACCCCCCTTATAAGTGCAGGCAGCTAACACATACATTGCTCCATGGCATCAATAGGAAACGAAAACTCCCAACTTACTGTACTGCAGCAGGGAGCCACTTTTATAGGAGGATGTGACTTGGAAGGGAGAGGGCCTCAACCAAGAAAATGGATGCTGGAGAGGTGGGACTGAGGGACGTGATCTCTAAGAGTCATTGGCTACACTTATCAGTATTAATGAGCTCCAACTGTATGCATCAACAGGACTTTGATATCCATAAAAGTTCAGAATGGTGCGCTACTCAAATGGTGGGAAATGACAGAAGGACAAACAAACATATAACAAACAATAAACAAACAAATTGAGACAAACAAATAGTAAAAGGGAAGACTAGAAAGAGAGGAGGACCATGTCATAGGAGACCAGTACTTTTAACACATTTATACCCAGATCATTTGATTGAGCAAAGCAAGGAGGTAAAATAAATTGTAATTTATTTCCACGATATGACATGCACACAATATTACACAATTACACTCAATACACACTTACTGGGACGGGGGCAAACGAAATAAGTTATTTCCAAAACGAAATCTTCAAAAATAAAGTCTCAAGGATCATGTTCCCAGGAGCAGGATTTGCTAGCAAACAGAGCTGGAAACAGTCCTCAGTCAGCGGTGCCAGTCGCTCCTGACAGAGCTTCTTCATTCGTTCTGCCATTGTGGTATTGGTACTTGGAACCTTAGTTCTTACGAAGTCCTCAAGCTTGTTACGAAATCTTGGTTAAATCTTGTAGAATTATAGAACTCAGGTGAATCTGATTCCCGATGGGCTGCAGGGATTCTTATAGGGTTAAAACTCCTATACCTAACCCGTGCAGCCAATATCTCCATGGGAATAATTTTCCCCACCTATCCCGGAGTTGCCAATACCTTACAAGCCTGGCAGAAGGGCTTGTCATTCTGCTAAGGGTATGCGCGAACCTCACACCTTTGCCGGTTAGCATATGAGACCCAACCTCTTTACTTGGTAACACTCAGTCTGGGCAAGCCGCCATTTGCTAAACTGCCCAGACTTCACACTAAGATGGGGTACTAGGGTAATTCCGTCCACCCTGACACCTTAGTAGCTTTGAGCCTTTTAACTCCAGACCTCCACAGACATTGCGGCGTCAAGCCAGAAGGATTTTTTAGAAGCCCTTAGCTGGATATGTTCAGCTCATTCACAGTGCTTTACTGACAGGCATTTCTACGTGAGCACAATCAAAAAATGAGTTTTTCCCGGTCTCTGGTGTTTTGAATGAAAGTCCAAATGTGCCTAACATGTTGGAACAATTAAAATAGGGGGACTTTCATTCACCAATTTTTATATAAACTTATAAAAATTGAATTATTGGGTTTTTAATGTTTCTCACTGAACGACACGCACAGCATGTTTCAGCGCTCTGGGAGTTTCCGAACAGAAGTTAGCCAAAAGTCGCTGAAACCTCACTAAGAGCTGGACTTTTAAAACATTTTCTCATTCTAGATTTACAAGTAAAACATTTCTACATTCCACACCATACTTAGAAAATACTTTTATCTCACCACCTTATACAAAAGGGTGCATGGCTAAGAATCGCAAGTGCATGACATAGTTCTTATCTGGATTCTTGGTATTCCTAGCAGTATTAAATAGCCAATCGCTTGAAACCAGAGCCATATGTTGTAGTAGAGAAGCTAACGGGGCTACCTGTATACCAGTGAAAACTGAATAGCGAAGTGGATCAGCAATGAACCTGCATAGGAACCATCTACTTAAATTGTATTGTATTGTATTGTATGTCTTTATTTATATAGCGCCATTAGTGTACATAGCGCTTCACAGTAGTAATACATGTGGTAATCAAATAAATAACAGATAATATAAATAACAGATCATGGGAATAAGTGCTTTAGACATAAAAGTAACATTTCGGAAGAGGAGTCCCTGCCCCGAGGAGCTTACAGTCTAATTGGTAGGTAGGGAGAACGTACAGAGACAGTAGGAGGGAGTTCTGGTAAGTGCGTCTGCAGGGGGCCAAGCTTTATGTATCATGTTTAGAATATCCACAGTGCTATTCATATGCTTCATTAAAATAGGTCAGCTTGTGAGGTGCCATGTGAAAGAAGATACTCTTGGGTAGATACTTGGCCTAGAAGGAGTGACTGGTTAAACAGATGACAGGGTCAATGAGTCTGATGAGGATGAGGTATACAGAGGAGAAAGGATTAGGCCACCTGTCTGAAATTATGGATTCTGATGAGAAATCCTCCATTCTCGTATGTGACCGACAGGGTCACGAGACAGAGAAAGAGATATCATCCCTGAATTGGACCCGGAAGCAGAGGAATTCATTCTGTGGAATCCCATAGAGCAGAATAAGGAAGCTGATGATAAGCTACTGTAGGTGTAGACAGTTTTAGCCCGCCTCTAATGTAGGATCAGCAGAACATGATCCTCTCGAACCCTGTGGGTCCACTGAAAGCAAGCGCAAATAACAGTAGCACTACATTCTCCATGCCCCAGAAGGGAGAGATCAGATCACCCGTGAGACTGACCTATGATTCTCCTGGAGTGTTGACAGAAATCTCCATGGTTAGTGTAGCTAACCGGGTAGTCCCCATGACACTAGACCTAGGTGGGCCTGGGAGGATTGGAACCATGGGGTGCAATAGTGCTGCTGTATGTGAAAATTATGTGAATGAGTTCCAGGGTTCCTGTGATACTATGTACTTAGAGAGAAGGCATTTGTTAGGTTAGAATGGTATGATGAAGATGTTCCTGACCAGATTGATGGGGACATCAACTTATTTAACACAGAGAGGATGTAACCCCTGTGTAAGTGCAAGTAGCTGACACATACACTACACGCTGGCTGCAATAGGAAATTACAACTACCAGCTTTCTGTGCTGCAGCAGGGAGCCACTTACAGGTGGATGTGACTTGGGGGAGAGAGGGCCTCAACCAATGAGAGGAGAGGCTGGAGATGCAGGACTATAGATGAAGATCTCTAAAAGAGTCCCTGTCAGGACATACTCAGGAGCAAAGCTGCAAGGGGGGGGGGGAGCTAGTAATGGTGCAGAGCTGGCACAGCAGCTCTGCACAAGCCTGAGAGATCTCAGGACTGACTGCAATTGACCCGGGGACCAATCTACTTCACGTTGGAGAGAGTGGGCACTGACTGGTGGAAGAACTGCTAAACAGGCAAGGAGGTACAGCAGATCACCTGAGTGGTAGCAGTCCAGAGGACCGAGCACCATCAGAGGGGACCCTCTACAGCAGGGGTGCGCAAAGTGGGGGGTATGAGATGTAAGGGGGCACAGTTATTACAAAGGCTACTGTGAGTGACAAATAGTGTAGGGCTGTTTCCTGTTCCTGTTGGACTGGTTCAAGGTGCCACTATAGCTGTGGAGCTAGGAGCTATGGAACTTTTCTGATGTGGAGTAACAACTCTGGAAGAAGAATGCTACGGACGCACCATTTGGCATATCCATAAGCTTAAGTGTAATCATGTCATCAGTCTATCCAGGAGCAGCATTTTCACCATCCTATGGCCTTTGAAAACTGTCCATCTATGCGCAATTTTATGTGACACTTGTGAGTTGCCTTATTTTATCATGTTCTGAATTAAACCTCTAATACAGAATTACAAAGTAATTGCAAGTAGGTAAGAGCAACAAATGGCTCAACTTTACCTACACCCAGAACTCCAAATGTTGGGAGAAAGTATTACCGCCCAGATTTGCGGGGCCCCACAGGTTGCTCACCAGATAAAATCTCACCTCATGAAGAAAATGACAGTGGACGATGACGTTGAGGCATAATTATCAATTTTTGAGCGTTCAGCAGTCCGCGAAGAATAGCCACCTGAGCAGTGGGCTGAAATAATTGCTCCCTTCCTTGTGGGTGACTCACAAAAAGCCTATTATGACTTGGAGCAAGAGAAAAACTATGAAACCCTGAAGGCTGAGATTATAGCGCGACTAGCTGTCACTATCGCGGTTCGGGGCAAGCAGTTCCAATCCCTGCATTACGATGCAGAAAAGCCTCCACGCACCCAACTCTATGACCTCATCCACTCTGCACGGAAATGGATTCAGCCTAACGAATGTTCAGCTGCCGTCGTCGAAAGGGTCACCATAGACCGGTTCTTGTGGGGTCTTGCTCGCACCGTCCAGAAGTGGGTCAGCCAGAGTGACCCAAAAAATGCAGAGCAGTGTGTTGCTTTATGTGAACGCCACTTTGCTGCTAAGTAGATATTACGGAGTCCAAGTCCCGACGAGCTTCCCAGTCCCCGATCCCTGCCAGTCAGGAGGTCCGGTAAGACTGTTCCTCAGCCTAACAGGCCACAAGTACTCATAGACTCACATAAAGGAGTTGGAAGTCCCACGGCCCATAGAAGGAACTCTAGTCCCATTCTTTCCAATAGGCTGGAGAAAAAGAACAGGGAAACCCGGGCGCTACCTGGAATTAGATAGGAGTTAGAATGGGGTATATTATCCACCTAGAGAGTGGGCAAAGTGTCCCTCTGTTGCTGTTCCTCCTGCGACTCAAACCAAAAAGGAGGATCTACCCAGGATCCTTCAAAGATACAGGAAATAGAAAAAGGGGGGATGGGGGAGCACAGGTGGAATCATATATACTCTGGACTCAGATGTGTAAGACTCTGAGCTGCTGGTGTGGGTGATATAAATCTATGTATAATCTCAAACACTCACACGGCCTTGTGCAAATGCGTGTGCATCAAGGTATCTTTACGTCCTATGTTCTTTTCTTTAAGGGTCTCGTCTGTGCTTTTCCTTCTTCGTTGGTGTAGATCCGTCTCTTTTGTTCTGAAGTACTTCACCTCTCGTCCGGACTGGTTCTTCTATTCCTGGTATTCGTTGTTTCCCTCGGAATTAAAGAACACAGGTTCAGCGACAAAGAGATAGCATGCAAAGGGGACAATCTAGGTGGGGGGTAATCTATGAGGTAGACGGTATATAATCAAACACTCACACGGACATGTGTGGGTGTACTCAAGGGCTAAGGTATCTTTTGGTTCCCTGAATTGGTCTCACTGTTCCAAATAGTAAGTGATTGATTATAATGATAATAAAATATTGTTACTCACACGGCCAAGTGTGAGTGCACGCTTGGAAAGGTATCTTTGGTTAGTCCTGATGTCTTGTGTTGTAGAATTTCTAGCCGCTCCTGTTCTGGATTCCTAGCTCCCAGGTGGGTAAATAAGAATATAAGTCCAAGGATACCGGGCAGAAACTTTATTAAAGTAATAAACAAATGAACAAAATAAAATGTTAAAAACAGGGGTATATAACAAGCCCTCCGCTTGCTCAACTCGTGGGCTGCGGTAGGGGAAGGGGTGGGAGGCCCGTCTCTGGGATATTCAGCAGTCTCGTGGTGCTACAGCCGCTCGCTCCGCGTCCGGATAGAGCTCTGTACTTCCCTGTTCCTGCTCCCGACGGTGGCCGCAAAGTGTCAAAGTAGTGGGAGGATTTTGAGCAACGCGTTTCGCCCTATGAGCTTCCTCAGGCTCCGTACTTCAGAACAAAAGAGACGGATCTACACCAACGAAGAAGGAAAAGCACAGACGAGACCCTTAAAGAAAAGAACATAGGACGTAAAGATACCTTGATGCACACGCATTTGCACAAGGCCGTGTGAGTGTTTGAGATTATACATAGATTTATATCACCCACACCAGCAGCTCAGAGTCTTACACATCTGAGTCCAGAGACTGGAGAAAAACCCTGACCCAGTTTTGGGAAGTACACTGAATGCTACAATTGCCATGAACTTGGACATGTGGTGGCAGTTTGCCCTATGAACTCTGAATGCAATGTGACTTTTCTGTGGGGTATTTTTGGGACGGGGTTCCTGCTGTCAAGCAGACTGTTATAGAGAAGGGTCATTTAGCGAGAAATCCGATGTGTGAAGTCAAAGTAGATGGGGTACCTGTAAGAGCATTGCTTGATACTGGCAGTACAGTTACTGTACGTTGGTCTATGCACATCTTGTTAAGTTCGAGTTTCTGCCAGGAATCTCATTACAGGTAACCTTATCATTGGGGATAATCGCACTTACCCGGCTGCATGGGTGTACATTTAAAACCACATCGGCCCGAAAGAAAGTCTGATTGTGTCCAGGATGTACACCTGGTGTCTGAGGTCCCATATCCTATAGAGCCTGGTTCTCTGTTAGAGGGCATGGCAGGCGAAGAACCTGTGGTTGAGGACCCCCCAGATCTATATTTTTAGGACTTAAAAGTTGCTCCCGTAAAGTTTTCCTCTGCCCAACTAGACGATTTGACACTAGTAAACACCAAGGCCACAGTAGTGAGCATAAATTGCGTACCAGTTAACCCCGATGTTACGCCATCACCACCCTACTTTGTCTATGTAGCCCCGGTCCCCTTTGAGGTCCCAGTGATCCCTTACCTCCGTGGAGGCTGCGGGTGCTGCCTGAGGGTGCGGACATATGTCGGGCAGGTTTAGGGAGTGTTGCGGCGGTGGTTGGTGAGGCGAGCTGGTTGCTGGAAGCTTCGCGGCGCACCCGGCTAGCAGGTACTGCCATCTTGGATTACGCACGCAGGCGCAGTGTCATTCCCCAGTCTGACGGCTATTAGGGAGTCCGCGCATGCTCAGCAGGACCCCGAAAGTGGCGGCCAATAGGTAGACTGTCACGGTAGCTAGTAACAGGGTATAATATACACCAAAATATCTGGGTTGAATTGAACACGACTTAGATATAATAAATAAAGTTTATTCCTTAAAGAAGGTGAACACACAAGATATACAAATAACAGACAAGAAATAGACACTTACTTAGGGGTTGGGGTGATGAAGTAATCAGGTTACAGGATTAGCAATTCATCCAGCAATCAGACATCAAGTAGTTGGTAAAAACGAAGACACGAAAGTCCCTCGGCATAGAGCTTACACTCGTTTATATGGAGTTTTACTCCTATACCCTGGCATTGAGTGCAAGTCATTGGAGAACAATTATTGCACCCAATCCCTCCTTGCCACCTCACTTGAGGGGCAACGTAATGCCTGTCCACTGGGCGGATATTATTCTAATCAGGGGCTTAATTCCCGAGCCCCCCTCCCACAAGACTGGCGTCTGAAAGTCTGGTTTGGCCAGGAAACCCTTTGTCTCGAGGTGTGAAACATAACACTTATCATCAAGTACCCACAACCTGCGTTCCTTTGTGATAGCATAAACAAGCAGGGTGGGGGAGTCTTTGATCAGGAGTTTATTGTAGACCACTTGTCTCCCCCCCTGAGCCTTAACATACCATATGGGCTCTGGGTTTTTCTACCAGACCCAAAATACAATACATGTTTTAATATCTTCACATATTAAAATAATCCATTCTGTGGTCTGAGCGGGCAGAAATTTGCCAGGTCCTCATGCCGGAAGACCTTTGCCAAGGTGGCCAAGTTTCAGCCTTCCACAACCCCCAGAACCGGAGAAACCAAAAACAAGTTAAAATCCCCTAGTAACTTTAATGCAGGATTCTCCGCTATAGCTAAAATAAATCTCTGCTTTTCACTCTCCCATTGAAATCAACGGGCCCCGCCGCTATAGGCTTTCAATGGAGCAACTCCGCCGTTGAAGTCAATGGTAAAATTACAATTTTCACATTTGCCCATACTCCGTCTGGTTGATCAGAGAGGGCTGGAAATGGCCATGCAGTCATGCCGGAACAGTGACTACATGCGACCAAAATCCCAGCCCTCTGGTCCTCACAGAACCAGAGGTATGGGCTTACACTTTTTACACTGTTTGACTTAGCCGTTTTAAAGCCACGCGGCTTTCTTCCATTAGAATCAATATGGCCAGCGCCACCATAGGATTCAATGGGACCTCTGCTCCGCCATTAGAGTCAATTGCGCGACCCTCTTGGCGAGCATGACCCTTTACAGGGGTCCTTCATTCCCAGTCCCGATGGTGGTCGAGTTTGGGGATTCCTAGGCTCTAGGGGCAAAAATAATGTTATTTCTGGGTGCCCAAGAACCTAAGTTTCCCACGCCAATTGTATTTGAACTTGACCGGGGAGTAATCAAAGCTCTCTTTTAGACATTGTTTCCGCTCTTGCGGTCTGCGGTTTGGATGGCTGCCAACCCGGGAGGACGGCGTAGAGGAATCCCCATTGAAATTAATGGCTCCATTGACTTACAATGGGGAACCGCCGCTCCTCCTCTCGGGCGCCACCTGCAGGTCTTCTACCGAAATGGGCCCAAATCGCCGGAATCTCCATAGGGTTGTATGCGGGGCAGGAGATGGGAGCGGGGATGTCCCTCGGGTCCCCGCTTACCTCTTATCCCCCCACGTGCCCAGTGCTCCCGCTGCCCTCTGATCCCCCCATGTGCACCGGTGCTCCCGCTGCCTGCATGGACTGGTAGCGGGGGGTTTCTTCTCCCCACCGCTGTCCCTGGCGCTCCCGCTGCCTGCGTGGGAGGAGGGGGGGGCGCGGGTGGTGGTGCTGGTCGTGGCCTTTCCTCTGTTCCGACCCCCCCGTCTGTGTAGAGTGAGTGAGTGTGTGTGTGTGTGTATCTGTGTGTGTGTGTGTGTGTATGTATATATGGGAGAGAAAGTGTGTGTGTGTGTATATGGGTGTGTGTATGTGAGTGTGTATATGGGTGTGTGTGTGTGTGTGTATAAGGGTGTGTGTGTGTGTGTGTGTGTGTGTGTGTGTGTGTGTGTGTGTGTGTGTGTGTGTGTGTGTGTGTGTGTGTGTGTGTGTGTGTGTGTGTGTGTGTGTGTGTGTGTGTGTGTGTGTAAATGTATTGGGGTGTGGGGGTAATTTTTAAATGTATTTGGGGTGTGGATGTAATTCTTAAATGTATTGGGGATGTGGGGGTAATTTTTAAATGTATTGGGGGTGTGGGGGTAATATTTAAACGTATTGGGGGTGTGGGGATAATTTTTAAATGTATTGGGGGGTGTGGGGGTAATTTGTAAATGTATTGGGTGTGTGGGGGTAATTTTTAAATGTATTAGGGGTGTGGGGTTAATTTTTAAATGTATCGGGGGTAATTTTTAAATGTTTTGGGGGTAATTTTTAAATGTATTGGAGGTAATTTCTAAATGTAGTGGGGGTGTGGGGGTAATGTGTGTGTGTGTGTGTGTGTGTGTGTGTGTGTGTGTGTGTGTGTGTGTGTGTGTGTGTGTGTGTGTGTGTGTGTGTGTGTGTGTGTGTGTGTCTGTGAGAGAGAGAGAGAGCATCTGTGAGAGAGAGTGTCTGTGAGAGAGAGTGTGTGAGAGAGAGAGTGTCTGTGAGAGAGAGAGTGTGAGAGTGAGTGTGTGTGTGTGTGTGTGTGTGTGTGTGTGTGTGTGTGTGTGTGTGTGTGTGTGTGTGTGTGTGTGTGTGTGTGTGTGTGTGTGTGTGTGTGTGTGTGTGTGTGTGTATAAAGGTGTGTGTGTGTGTGTGTGTGTGTGTGTGTGTGTGTGTGTGTGTGTGTGTGTGTGTGTGTGTGTGTGTGTGTGTGTGTGTGTGTGTGTGTGTGTGTGTGTGTGTGTGTATAAAGGTGTGTGTGTGTGTGTGTGTGTGTATGTAATTCTTAAATGTATTGGGGATGTGGGGGTAATTTTTAAATGTATTGGGGGTGTGGGGGTAATATTTAAATGTATTGGGGGTGTGGGGATAATTTTTACATGTATTGGGGGTGTGGGGGTAATTTTTAAATGTATTGGGGGTGTGGGGGTAATTTTTAAATGTATTGGGGATGTGGGGGTAATTTTTAAATGTATTGGGGGTAATTTTTAAATGTATTGGGGGTAATTTTTAAATGTATTGGGGGTAATTTTTAAATGTAGTGGGGGTGTGGGGGTAATGTGTGTGTGTGTGTGTGTGTGTGTGTGTGTGTGTGTGTGTGTGTGTGTGTGTGTGTGTGTGTGTGTGTGTGTGTGTGTGTGTGTGTGTGTGTGTGTGTGTGTGTGTGTGTGTGTGTGTGAGAGAGAGTGTGTCTGTGAGAGAGAGAGAGTGTCTGTGTGAGAGAGAGAGTGTCTGTGAGAGAGAGAGAGAGTGTGAGAGAGAGAGAGTGTCTGTGTGAGAGAGAGAGAGTGTGAGAGAGAGAGTGTGAGAGAGAGAGTGTGAGAGAGAGAGTGTGAGAGAGAGAGAGTGTGAGATAGAGAGTGTGTGAGAGAGAGAGTGTGTGAGAGAGAGTGTGTGAGAGAGAGACTGTGTGAGAGAGAGACTGTATGTGTGAGAGAGACTGTGTGTGAGAGAGAGACTGTGTGTGTGAGAGAGAGACTGTGTGTGTGAGAGAGAGACTGTGTGTGTGAGAGAGAGAGACTGTGTGTGAGAGAGAGAGACTGTGTGTGAGAGAGAGAGACTGTGTGTGAGAGAGAGAGACTGTGTGTGAGAGAGAGAGACTGTGTGTGATGAGAGAGAGAGAGAGACTGTGTGTAATGAGAGAGAGAGACTGTGTGTGTGAGATAGAGACGGTGTGTGAGTCTGTCAGAGAGAGAGTGTGTGTGAGTGTGTCAGGGAGAGAGAGTGTGTGTGAGTGTGTCAGAGAGAGAGTGTGTGTGTGAGTGTGTCAGAGAGAGAGAGTTGTGTGAGTGTGTCTGAGAGAGAGTGTGTCAGAGAGAGAGAGTGTGTCTGAGAGAGACACCAACTGCGCACTGAAACTGTTAGGTATGTATATACAACTTTGTTTTTACTTTGGGTGCCGCAGAAAAATCCTGATCGCCTTGGGGAGCCTTAAGCGGAAAAAGTTTGGGAACCACTGGTGTAACGCATCCAATGTAGGGATAGGAGCGGTCCTGTCACAAGGAGTCGGAACATGGAACACCCCATCATATATATTAGCCGAAAGCTAACTGTCCATGAGAAGAGATATGCCATAGATGAGAAAGGGGGAGTGGCCATCAAATGGGTGTTGGAGACTCTGAAATATTATTTTTTAGGGAGAAAATTTACCCTAATAACAGACCATGCACTTTTGAAGTATATGCAGCAAAATAAAGAAAAAAATGCTTGGGTAACTTGCTGGTTCTTGAGTCTCCAGGTGTTCCACTTCAAGGTTGAACATAGGCCAGGCTCCAAGCATGGAAATACCAATGCATTGTCCTGAGTGTACATCTCCCTATTTACGAGTGCTCACTCATTGACGATTGAGCAAAGAGGGGGAGGGGGGTATGTGATGTACTGAAGCAGAAGGTGTTTGAGGGGAGGTACATAGGACCCAGCACCTTCCAGGGTGTGTTCCCTTCCCTCACACCTGAGCCTTAATTACTGTAATCAGGTACCATGTAAAAGGCAACACAGACAGTTTCCTTTACTGTTGCTGTGCTGATCTGAAGGCACATACACAGACAGCCCTGTGAGAGACTGTAAGTTAGGGACTAAACTATATTAGGCAGAACTCTTGAAAGGAGTTAGGTATTTTGTTTCTGTTTGTGTTATGATTTAATCCCGTTCCTGATTTGTAATGTACTTTGTAAATAAACACTCCTGTGCACAAACGCTAAGTTTTCCTGTCTTTGATCTGGACATAAGATCATATGCTGGGACTGAGATGTCACAATATATATATACTGTGTATATATAATGTCCTTGCATTACTGTATACACTCAGAACATAGTCATGTACACACACACACAACTCATCTCGTCCTTGTGTTACTTTTAGTAACTGGCACACAGTGGTGTTGTAGACACACACAGCCCCAGCTTGTCGTGTAAGTCCTGGGCTCACAGATGTCTCATGTTAAGAGAATGATGTTTGGCTCTTCCAGGAACACTGACTTTGATGGGGATACAGTGGGATGGGCGTACATTGGAACTATGTGCAGTAGTTCTGATTCCACTGCGGTTATTCAGGTGAGGTTTGCATTGTACTGAATTATCACTATGACAGGGTGACAAATGTCACATACAGTACACAGTAATTTCCATGCATCTTTACATCACATAGTGACACAGGCACAACCACTGCAGGGTGACACAGTGACACAGACAGAAGAACTGCTTCTATCACTGTCTCACTCTCTTTCTCGTTTTTTTCCTCTCTCAGGATCACAGCAATAGCTCTATCGAAGTTGGTGCCACCATTGCTCATGAGATGGGACACAACCTGGGGATGAATCATGATACCACCTCCTGCTCTTGCCCTGATGATTACTGCATCATGTCTTCCTTCCTGAGGTGGGATAATAAATGTGATAACAACGACTAAGTAAAATATCATGTTAGAAATTTCAAGCACAATGAGGCCCTGCTTCACAGAGCTTACAATCTAATTGCTGGTTCACCCCCAGGTTGAAACGCCCAGTGCCGTCTTAATGCATGGGCATGCTGGGCAGTTGCCGGGGGCCCCACAAGCATAGGGGCCCCATGCTAATCTATGCACAGACCAGAATATAACACTAATTTTCCAATCACCCACCTCAACATTCAAATCTACCGCTAACTTGGTACAAGGACAAACATTTCGACTTGTAGCGGAGAGTTGGCATGTCTGCAATCATGAGATAAATTTTATAGGGCCCAGTGCGCTGCTTTGCCAGGGGCCTATAATGCTGTTACGATGGCCCTGGAAACTCCACGCCTTTCCTATACCCCAGGGAGAAATGACGCCCTGCTCACAGGGTGTTCGTTAGTCTACTCCAGCCCACTCATACCCAGGGTAACCTTCAGTCTGGGAACTACACTAGAGGTGCCCCTCCGAGCTGATACCACACAGCTTTCGTATACCCCCAGCAGGTACGGGACTACTCCAGAGCAAGCCCATAGCCAACAGCCAGAATACTACAGTAATTTGTCAACCGGAAGCTCAGACTCAGGGTTAACACTACTCCAACTGGTGGAAGCACTGATGCAATCTTCACAGTCTCAAAATTACTGCAAGCTTAAAGCTGAAGGTACTGGAGGAATGGTCTTGCACTGAAGCGTTAAAAAGGCCACGGGTCATGGAATGCCTAATGTCCCCCGCCTCTACGATGGTGAGCATGCACCGGGAGCATAATGCGGTTGTAATGGCCCGAATGCTAGTGGATTTTCTAAACGAGGCTTATGGACTAGAGGATGATGAGAGTGAGCTCTGAGCTACTATGCTCTCTGCCAGAAAGAAGGGGAGGATCTATCTGCGTTCATCCCCCACTTACAATTAGTATTGTGGCCACTACTCACCCGTAAACTCATTTCCATTTCCGATGTGGATGAAGCCCTAAGTAAACAGTTCCTTTGAGGATCAAGCCCTACCCAGTCTGTAGCCAACATGCGGTGCCCAACTACCTGTGACGTGACGATGCCGACAGGTACTTATCCCTAGAAACTACACCAGAAGAGGACGCCAAAAGAGGGTTAAGGGTAGTACCAGAGATGGCATGGAAGACTGCCCTTCCTATTCGCTTCATAGTGGCAATACAGAATATTTTTGCTCGCCCCATACAGTTTGACGTCAGTCAAGCACTGGGTCGGATATGCCCGGTTATGCCCGTAGAATCCCTGGACCATATATATCCTACATGTGGATGCCAGCTTCAACGGGCTGGGAGCTATACTGCACCAGAAGTACCCTGCTGGCCTCCGCCCAGTGGCATATGTGAGCCGAATCTTGACACTGTTCACAAACTGGAGTTCATCGCATTCAAGTGGGTGGTAGTCGACAAACTCCATGACTACTTATACAGAGTTTCCTTTGAGGTACGGACAGACAACAACCTGTTGTCCGCCAAACTGGATGCCACTGGACACAGGTGGCTGGCGGCCCTCTCAAATGACCAATTCAGTCTAAAGTACAAACTGGGTCCCTTAAACATCTGAGCTGATGCCCTGTCCCGAAGACCTGGACTGAGTACCACGCCGGATAATGGCCCGTTATAAAAAATCCCTGGTCCTGGGATTCGGACAATGTGCTCGACTGCTGCCATAGTGGAGGACAAGGTGGCATTCTCTGAACTGAGGGCAGATGATTCACTGGGATGTCAGCCCAAGGCACACCCTGCTGCCTAGTGCCATCATCCAGAAGGCATGGCCATCACCCAAGACACCAACATGAGATGGAACGAATTGGTAGAACACCAGATGCGAAACCTGGTGGCTGGAGCTATATTCCAGGCCATTCAACAGAACAAACACTTGTTGGTGAAGAATGCTCCGACGACACAGTAGCTGTCATAATGAGGGAATGGGATAAGTTATGCATAGAGCGTGGTCTCCTCTACAGAATTGTCCCCTATCACAACAACCACGACAGGAGACAGTCCTGCCCAGAAGCTTCGAGTACCCTGTCCTATGATCCCTACAAGATGACCACGGACACCTGGGTGCAGAAAAGACTTTTGGACTGTGAGAAACCGATTCTTCTGGTCCAAAATTAGGGAGTCAGAAGTGCCTGCGGTGTATCCAGCGGAAAACACTGCCCAAACGTGCAGCCCCAATGGGCCACTTAAAGAGCTTCTGTCCCATGGACATGGTCTGCATGGACGTCCATAGACAATCAGGTTTCCAGCCAGGGGCTTTAAACCCCATTATCTTTCACAGGCTAGTGGAGAGATGGAGGAAAAGGACAGAGATCAGTTATTAAAAAGGAGGTATAAAAGGGTTTCTAAATTTGAGAGCCCGCTTTTTATTACGCAATTTAATCAACAGGCGACAGATATCAGGTCAATCCTGGAAAACACTGGGATATCCTGCGCCTGAATCCTGTCTTGGGGCAGGATTTATCATCAAGCCCCAAAATTGTGTTCAGAAAGGCTAAAACCATCTCAAATTCCCTTTCATCCAGTTTATTTTCATCACATACCACTAGATCTATTCAGCTGACCAATGGGTCTTATAGGTGTGGTTCCTGCAAGATCTGTAATTTCATGTTACCATCCAATACTTTCAAAAGTACTATCACTGAAGAAGTGTTCCACATACAGAGTTTCATTAATTGCAAAACCGTGTATGTTATTTACCTCCTGACTTGCGGCTGTGGGAAACAATATGTGGGACGGACCACAAGGTGCTTGAAGGTACATGTCATGGAACATGTAAGACTTATCAAGCATAAAGATATTATTCACCCAGCCCCACTACATTGTACCCACTGCCCCATGGGGGATAGTAAACATTTGAAATTCTGCAGTATTGAGTTCATTCATCCTCATGTCAGAGGAGGTAACTGTATTAAGAGGCTGGACCAGAGGGAGGCCTACTGGATCTTCACCTTGAAGACCCAGGTTCCTCTCTGTCTCAACAAGAAGTGGGAGCTTGGACATTTTCTCTGATCCAGTAGTCCTCCACCTGTTCTTGCCATTCGGCTTTATTGTAGGGTCCTTTTATATGTTTAGGACCCGAGAATTATGTTCTCTTCCCCCATATGATAATATTAAGTCTTAGGATGATTGTTAATGTTTTTCATCCACGTCGGGGATTTTGGAACATATGCGTCTTCATTATCCTGTTCTTGATGTACAGTATGGGGTGTCTTTTTTGTAGAGTCTTCTGAATAAGTAATGATAAGCACATTTGGAGTTTAATGATATTTTTGATACTTTTGTTATTAGTGTACTTTTGCATATCTGAGAGTATATATAACCATGCCCCTTTGAATAAATAGAGTGGGGCAATATGTATGCAGATCCCTTTTGAATTTTATTTAGGTTAATTGTATGGATGTACAGTACTGTATTTATCCCTGTACTAGTTGTGATCTGAGGCTTCGGGTTAGATAGGCGGATGTTTGGTGTTGTGGCTACTTATCGCACCAACATTGACTCCTTATATGTGCTTCTCGTGCTTTTTCTGTGTGTTTGGGTTTTTCTTCTTCTTTTTTAGTGTATTTTTTAAATTGATTTTTTAACCTTAATTATTATTCTTTTTGGTGAAAGATAGGATATTATCTTGTTGATTTTTGATTTCCAAGATTGTCAGTGACTGATGTCACAACTCCCCTCCCACTCTGCCGGAGGCTTGGGCTGTCAGTGTTAGGGCTGTGTGATGATCGGTTGATGGAGCTCCGCAACATACTCGGAAAGCGGCTGCCCCCATCTTAGAGTCTTCGCACATGCGCAGCGGGATTTTTGCGCATGCACATTGGTAGGAGATATGCAGCGGCTATCTTAGATGACTCCGCATAGGAGACCACAGGACAACATGTCCCATATTGCTTAGGGGCTAGAGACTGGGACAGGAGGGATTAACAAGCCAATAATAAAGGTATTATGCCCGGCTGGTTAACCCTAAATCCTGTTGGGAGTGAAGGGGTTAAAATGTATTATCCCCATAATACCATGTTTCCCCCTACACTAGCGTTATTGTCCCTGTTTTGCAGCTATGAAGCCAGCTGCAGTTAAAATGAATGAATGAAAATGTGCCCTTGGGGAATTTTGAGTGTCAGCTCTTCAAACGAATTGTAGTATATAACTGTTGGTATTATAAAGATGTATGTGGTTTTACTGTTCCAGGAGTGCAAGCCAGTGGGGATGTGCAGGGCGTGAGTTTCAGGGGTGACTTTACGGTAAAAGGTTGTCAGGGTGTGTTTGGGTTGTGTGTTACCCCGAAACATGCACTCAGGAATCTCCCCAGATTCCTGAGGACATGAAGAACACAGACCCCCGGCTAAAATCCTCCCTGGAATGCAGGTTACAGCTCACTGCCAAATCCCCCTGCTTTAGCACAAACCAGGGCAGTAAAACTGGGCAGGGAACTGGTTTACATTCCAGGTCCCGGGATATGCCCAAACCCCAGGATCCCGTGAGTGGTTCTGTAACTTTCTCACCATGGATAAGGTGGAGAGAGTTGTAGGGGTTAAATTTAAAGTTAAAGCAGAGAGTTTATTGGGGGGGGGTAAGGAAAATGTTTCATTCATGTTAGAATAAAACTGTGTTAGTTAGGTTTTAAAGTATAGCTAACTTTAGTTAGGAGCATCCTAGAAAGATAATATTTGGTGTGGGCATTACTGAGGTCCGAACACATAAAGGAGTTATGGTTTTGAGCATTAATGTTCACACCCAGTATTAAATGAATGTCCGCTATAATTTTAGTATTTTAAAGTTATAAGAGTAAGGAAATTAACATTTTAGACAGGAGATGACACTTGGGGTGTGTAATCCTGGGCTTTGAAATTCTTAGCAGAAAACCTCTGAGCTTCAAAGAAATAGAGGTGTTTAACCTTTTGTTAACAGGCAGGAGTGAGGAAGACTGAGAGGCATTCATTAAGGAAGCAGGGTGGCATATGCTAAGTAGCAAGTGGCAAGGATGACATTTCTGTTGCACATGCACTGTCACTCTTCTGAAGCCAAGGTACTAGGATTGTCCACCAGGCAAAGCGTGTGAGTGGCCTACAGTAGAGGCAACGTTTATTCTAACATTTGCCGTAAACTAGCCGGGTTACATTCTGGGTATGTGCTGGGTATGTGCTGGGTATGTGCTGGGCTAGTTTGAGGCACGTTTAAGGCATTTCTGCATTGACTAATGACCCATAGGATTAACACAGCAGGGATCCCTGGCAGTCCAATTCAGTTTGAATGGGACTGCCAGGGACCCCTGCTGTTAATCTGATAGGCCATTAATCAATGCAGAAATGCTGGGGCTAGTTTAAGGAAAGTTTAAGGCATGTATTCAGAATGTACCTGGGTGTTTCCTGGGTTTTTTGGGGAATTGCCACTGGTTTTTGTTCGAATAAGAGTTGCCTCTACTGTAGGAATAAAATTCCCACGCAGTGATTCGCTGCAGACTGACAGGAGTTTTTAAACGGTCATGCAGTCCGTCAGAAAGTTAGTTCCATCTCAAGTTCCATCTGAAGTTTTCATCGGATTCACCAAGATCCAGTGTCAGCGGTTCCAGAGTGTGAGGGGTTAATTATATTGTAACCAATGATTGTGCCCCTCTTCTGGAATTCGTTAGAGCTAAGGGTTCCTGAATGAACCCTGTAAGGACTGAACAAACTTATTCTTTTTGGCAAAGATATAGGGGTGGCAAATTGGGCCCCTAGCCAGGAACTGTTACACGGATCAATTTGCGTACCCACTGGCATGCAAGCAGGGGTGCTCAGAAATTTTCGTTCCAAGGTCATTTTATTTCATTCCCTGTACCCAGTAGGTGCTTTATTAAGTGTAATTGTGCAAGTATTGTGTGTTTGTCTTAAAAGGAAATAAATTACAATTTATTTTACTCATCTTGTGTGCTCAGTCAAGAATTCCGGTATTAATGTGTAGATAAGACCTGATCTACCGTGACAGGCTTTTATGTTAACTGGTGGCAGCGGCGGGATGCTGACTGAGCCTATGGTATAGTCTCCTGCGGAATGCTATAACATAGTGGGGAAACTTGTAGATAGCGAGCTCTCCAGACAAGTGGTAACTTACACACGCTTCACAAGAGCACAAATATTACACTGTTCCCTTTGCCCGTAGCCCTGTGCTAACAGTCCAACCATGAGTAAATGCTCAGGAAGGTTCCGATCCTGGGACCGAGAATGGATCGTGGAGAGATGTGCAGGCTATGGATTGCCGACGGACGTTCGGTCAAAGGTGCAGCTGGAGGAGGACTTGGAGGATCATGAAGCCAGAATGGCTCCAATGGAGGGGCCTGGCCCCTTAGCTGCAGTTGCAATGGACACCAATCAGCCCGGAATGCCTGCGGTCGATCCAGCTCCGGGGCTGCAAGGACATAGGGAGGTAGCAAGTGACGAACTGAGTAATGGTGGCTTGGTGCCAGCGGGTGCGGAGGAGGTAGTCACTGCGGGTACTGGACTTACCGCCACTGGGCTCACAGTGCTCCTGACTGCATGGGGAGAAAAGGCTACTGCAGCGGAATGGATAGAGATGCTGGTCGCAGTTTATGGTAAAGCCCCACGCTCCCACCTTGTCAACGGGGAACAGGATATTCCCCGGGTAGACCATTACAGCTTCAGCAAGTTTGTGGATGGCACGGATGAGATAGATGCCTTTCTCAACGACTTTGAAATGCGGTGTCTCCGGTACAGAGTCCCACGGTGTGACATGGTGCTGAGACTGCATCCACTCTTATCCGGTAAAGCCAAGCAGACTGTGCAGGGTATTCCATGCATGGATGCCGATGACTACAGTCATGTAAAAGTATGCTGCTCACACACTATGCCCTCACTCCAGAAACCTATAGGGGCAAGTTCCAGACTGGGGAGAAAAATCCAAGGAAATCCAATGTGGATTATGGTGCCCACATGGCTTTGCAGGGGAGTGGGTGGAGGGGTAAGGGATCACCAAGTTCCATACACTGCTGGACTTGATGTTCCAGGAGCAGGTACAGCAGCAGCTTCCCTCAGACGTGAGGGCATGGGTTTTTGACCACAAACTAAAGACCCATGTGGATGCTGCGAGGATGGCCAATGAGTATGTGGCCAGCAGGGCTTTAATGCAGAAGAGAGTGGCTCCCAAAGATGTGGCCAGCCCGGCCAAGGGAGCCAAAACCACCCCTCAGTGGACCCACAAGCCTGCAGCGGACGGCAAAGCACCCAAAATTGCAGAGTTTAGACACGACAGGCGGTGTTTTTCCTGCAATAAGGTCGGTCATCTCAGGCCAGACTATCCGGACTGGCACCGGTCCGGGGGACACCATCAGGGGCAATGAATGCAAGCTGCGAGGCCGGTCGCCCGTGTGCGGCTGGGACACACAGAGGAGCCAAGCAGAGCTGTGGAATCAACCCAAAGAGGGACGTCCACGGGAGAACCTGCACTTGCCACCTCGGGACCAGCAGCAGATATCGGAGGACATCAGGTTGCGTCAGTGAGGATGCAGCCCAGTGATGTTCGTCAGAAGCATCTGCGGAGGGTGACCATCGGGGACCGGCAAGCGGACGGCTTGCTGGACTCCGGTGCCACCATTACCCTGGTACGCCCGTATATGGTGCGACCAGCGGATTTGCTCCCGGGCACCGGGATGCAAGTGACCATGCCGGATGGAGGACAACGGTCACTCCAGGTTGCCCGGGTCTTTTTGGATTGGGATGCTGGTCGTGGCATGAGGGAGGTGGGGGTATTGCCTGTTGTTAGATGCTGCAGTTTTGCTCGGCAATGACTTGGGGCATGTTACCTGTGTGTTCACATCAGAACATTAGTGTCAGTGTTAGTGCACCAGCAACGCACGCCACACAGTGAACTGCAGCTTGCGGTCTGATCCGGACCACAGGCATTCTAATAGACATTTAAAGGGACACACTCCAGCTGGAGCTACCTCCAGATGCAGACGCCTGAAGACTAGAGAGAGAGAGTGGATCCAGCAGACCGCAGCGTGGGACCACGTTGCGGTTCGGCGGATCCATCATCCATGTTGGCCTGGTCTGGCCTTAAACCAGGAAGGTATCTAATGTGCACCAATGGTCATACACAGTGGGGTAGCGCTACTCCACACACACCCTTTGGGTGTTCCTGGCTCTATGGACACCGGTGTGGTTAGGTGCCATGGGCACCTCAGTACTTTGGTGGTTCCACCGGGGTGGTAATATGGTGTGGGTATAGCATTGTGGGGCCTTGCATGCACTGTGTTATATTGTGTGTACTGTTATATAATAGGTTGTGTGTGTGTTCAGTTAATACTTCTTATTTATCCCGAGTGTGTGTATTTACTGACTGGATTGGTTCTTGTGAGGGGTTATCCTGCTGCCCTGGGATCCCTGCCAGGTGGAAGTGCTGTAAACAGAGGAACGAGACCACCCCATGCTCCCAGCGGCGGAGGCATAGGCCTCCTGTATACCACACAGGTAATCATCAGCACATGTAGTTCCCTTAGACATGGGAAATGGGGCTACACTGGGATCCAAACAAGTTTTGCTCACTTCAAAGGCAAAGAGGATACTATAAGAATAAAATTTAGAAAATATGTTTAAATACGAGCTGGCAGAGGTTTGGTCATGGGAAGAATCTAATGCACCTTTCTCTCTCAATCTCCTTTTCAATCATTTTTTTCTCTCCCTCTCTCCATCTCTTCCTTTTTATGTATCCCTCTCATTCTCTCTATACAGTTCTAACCCTCAACGCATGTTCAGCGACTGCAGCCACTGGGACTTCAAGAATTTCATTTTGAACAATATGCCGCTGTGTATGAAGGACAAACCCAAGAAAAAGGACATTCTGACACCCCCTGTTTGCGGGAATAACTTTATTGAGCGGGGGGAGGAGTGTGACTGCGGCACTGTGAAGGTAATAACTCTCCCACAATCATGTGACCGGGCAGGTGTCAGTGTCACCACTTGGTGTGTGTTACTGTCAAAGGAGGCAAGGAACTTACACATTTATACCGGGATCATATCACTGAGCAAAAGTAAAATAAATTGTGATTTATTCCGTCGAAACAGGCAAACACATTGGATTACAATAGGCAGAAGAAAATACATTTACTCTGGGTTTGGGGTTGACAAACTGACTTTCCTTGTTGAAATAAAGTCTTTAAAACTGTCCGTTGGTTGACTGGGTCTTAGCCTGAAAAGTTCGGGCTCAAATCGGCATGAGCATCCAGGAGCTCCCACACTTTCCACTCCAAATGATACTGAAAGTGTGACTTAGAACTTTCCTGCTTAAAGTCCTGTAGCTTTTTCCTTGCTGTGTCCAGAAGGCTTCTTTGGATCGGTCTGACCACTCCGTGAAGGTTACACACTTTGGACCTTGGAATCACAGGTCAGATCGGTGTTCTGACCTCTTAGGAATCTCCTTAGCAATCTGGAACCTTAGGAATCTTTGGGGAATCTCTCCTCTGGGCTGGCTACTAACTTTTCTCTAACTTTTGCAAAGTCAGTCCCACAGCATTACAGCAAATCAGTGGGGTGGGAATTTCATCTCTTTCCACTCACACACTTTGCCAGGTTTGTGAAAGCTGGCACCTTTGGCTTCAGAAAAGTGAGAGGGCATGTGCACAAACTGACATCTTGCCCACTTACTATTCAAAGCCCCCTATAGGCTCAGTGCCTCCAAGTCTAGGAAGGTGACAACTGGCCAGGCTGGTCAGCTATCAGTCCAGGACGCGGTGTGATGGTGAGGAACTACCCAGGCTAATAATAATGGTATTATGCTGGCTAGGTGCCCCTGAGCCATATTGGGGAGTTTGAAGTGTCAGCTCTGCATCCCAGTTATTGCATGTGAACAGTATTTTAATAAATATATATGTGTGTTTTTCTGCTCCAGGAGTGCCAACCAGCGGAGATTTGCAGGGCATGAGTTTCAGGGATGATTTTACGGTAAAATGTTGTCAGTGTGTGTTTGGGTAGAAGGGGGGCAGACTTGCTGATTACCCTGAAACATGTACCCAGAAATCCTACCAGATTTCTGGAGACATGAAGAAACAGACCACCGGACAAAATCCTCCTTAGGAAGCAGTTAGCTTCTCACCACCAGATCTCCCTGCTTCAGCACAGACCAGAACAGTAAGACCGGACAGGGGGAAATCACATTCAAGGGGCCCCCGGTATTTGCCCAAACCCCCAGAACCCAGTGGAGGGTTTCGGAGTCTCTCCCACCAGGTATAAGGTGACGAGAGTTAAAATGATTCTAAGTCCAGCGCTTAAATAATAAAAATGACTGTTTGCTAACTTTTGCTAGGAAGTTCCTAGCGCTCTGAAACTTGCTGTTCGCAAAGTTCAGGGAGAAACATATAAAACAACCATAACTTAATTTTTATAGCGTTTTATAAAAATTGATGAATGAAAGTCCCCCTAAAATAGTGTATTAAACATGATAGGAATATCTGGGCTTTCATTCAGAACACCGGAGACAGGGAAACACTCATTTATTGTAGCACCCCACTTAGTATGCGTGTAGTGACCCACTGTGAAGGAGCTGAGGATATGAGCTCCGGACTCCTAAGGCATCCCGTTGGCTTGATGCCACAATGTCTGTAATAGTTCGGAGTTGAAAGGGCTCAGTGTCATTAAGGTGTTAATTGGGCAGGTGTCCCACAAGTACCCCCATCCTAGTGTAAAGTCCGAGCAGTTTGGCAAATGGAGGCCAGCCCAGACTTACTGTCGCCAGGAATTGGGGTTGGGTCTCAAATGCTAGGAAGCAAAGGTGCTATGTTCGCACATGCCCGTAGCAGAATGAGAATCCCCCTCTGCCAGGTTTGTGAAGTATTGGCAACTCCAGGATAGGTGGGACAAGTTATTCCAATGGAGAGATTGGCTGCACTTGTTAGGTATAGGGTTCTGAAACCTGTAAGAATTCCTGCAGCCCATCGGGAATCAGATTCATCCAAGATTAATCTTATCATCAAGCTTCTAAGATTCCAAGTACCAAGAAACAGCGGCAAGAACGAGTGGTGTAAGCAGTGGCTGCGA
Source organism: Ascaphus truei (assembly GCF_040206685.1). Taxonomy (NCBI): domain Eukaryota; kingdom Metazoa; phylum Chordata; class Amphibia; order Anura; family Ascaphidae; genus Ascaphus; species Ascaphus truei. The sequence continues at coordinate 196,932,325 of NC_134487.1, read as the reverse complement.
CTTGCACCGCTGCCCGAGAACAGTTCCGAGGCTTTCGCGAGTAATTCCCGCTCCTGGGAAATTACTCCTGCAGACTTTATGTTTCAAGATTTCGTTTTGAAAACCAATTATTTCGTTTGCCTCCATCCCAATAAGTGTATTTTGACTGTAATTGTAGAACATTGTGTGTATATCTTTTCGTGGAATAAATTATAATTGATTTTACCTCCTTGCTTTGCTCAATCATATGATCCCGGTATAAATGTGTTAAGAGACCTGGTCTCCCGTGACAAGCTTTTTTCTCCTCCCCACCTCAAAATGTAGGCGCAGTTACAACCGCCTCGTCCGGCGGTTTGACGGGCCGGACAACTCTTGAGGTTACAGCCTCACAGGGACTGTACTGATGGGATAGTCCATCCGCATTGCCATGCTCGCTGCCCTTCTTGTGCTGGATAGTGAAGTCAAATTCTTGCAGGGCAAGACTCCAGCGCAGCAGTTTGGCATTCTCACTTGACATTCGTTGTAGCCAAAACAAGCGGTTGTGATCTGTGATCATGGTGAATGGGCGACAGTATAGATAGGGCTGTGTAACAGGGGACTTATCCCTGTTCAGTAATGTTCCTTTAATCTTGCAGTGTGGTAGTTAATTACTAAACACCACCTGCCTGATTAGATTGTTTACAAAAAGCCTGCCTTTGAGACAGGAAGGGACTCTCTTTAGCTCTGACTGAGAGCTGACCTTTCGAGAGACAGAGCAGAGGTTCTTGAGTCCCAGGAGAGACTGACCAAAAGAAACCCAGATCTCTGGAGCTGACCAGTCTTGAGCTCTGCCATCAACACAGCAGAGCTGATTGCAAGACACCAAATAAGACTTCTAAACTTGGATGCTGATATTTTTCTGTGCACGCACGGGTGCGGTTCCAGGAGAGCAGAGAAGCTTACTCTACAGCAACTAAACAGATATGACTTTCTTTATTAAGAGACTGCTTATATCTGCTTATTTTCATGTTATGTGTTTGGGCTGGGAAAAGCTTAACTAATGGAGATGTGAACTAATTGCAAAGATTTCACTAGAAATACTCCCAAGTGAATGGAAGCTTTGTCCCCCCACTGTGTTTGGATAATTTCCTGATAAAAAGGAAAAGGCACAATAAAGCCTATTATAATTTCACATTATAAACGTCTCCAAATTGTGTACCTCTGTGAACGTCCGTCTACAGGCTGTTGTGCCCATATGATTGCCAAGCACTCCTTTTCAATAGTGGCATAAGCCACTGTGGCAGAAGAGGGTTAACCAGGCCAATAATAAAGGTATTATGTCCGGCTGGTTAACCCTAATCCTTGTTGGAACCGAAGGGTTTAAAATGTATTGTCCCCATAATATCATGTTTTCCCCTACACTACCTTTATTGTCCCTGTTTTGCAGCTCAGAAGCTAGCTGCAGTTAAATGAATGAATGAAAATGTGCTAACTGTATTTGCGACACGAGGGGGAGCTTCTAGCGCTGAACCAAGCGCTAAGTGAAGAAGTGTGCCTGGAAATAAGTGGCTGCTTTGTAGATGGGTATCACTTTCCAAACCGCAGATGTCTGAACCGCAAGGTCAAATGAATAAGTGGTGTGCGGTCTAGCTAAGTGCCTACCCGTTACAATGTATCCACCGGGCTCAATGTCCACTTGAGGTGAATTGTTGGCGTGTGTCTGCGGTCACCGATCAAAGCCCACTCAATTAAGTGGATATCTTGCGCTAGGAAAGAGTTAGCACTCTAAGTTTTGGAGTGAAGTTAGTTACACATCTACCATGAACATACATACAGTGGCGGCCAGCTTAAATGTAATGCGGCTGCCTCCGCGGTTAATTTAAAAGCCCGTTAAGGGGGGGCACATGCGTGAGGTTAGACAGCATGGCAGCATAGCTCTGTTGCTCCGTGCTCCACTCTGACAGTTTTAAGTAAAAAACGGAATAAACTTTATACCCCCTGTAGATTCAGCTATATTTACATCCAACGTCGAGCACTAACCCAAAGATGTCAAAAAAAGAAGCAAAGACCCCCAGCAAGAAGGGTCTCCCGAGTATTTTGGAGAAGGGAGAGCCTGCAGAACCCAGACAGCAATGGCCCCCACCTCCCGCACGGGTTCGGAATCAGAAGGGGAAGGAGAGCCGAGCGACCAAGGGCTCCTGCCGGTTCGACGCTGCGATATAGAGCGGCTATATAATGACCTAAAGGGGGTCCTACAGGCAGAGATCCGTGCATTGACCAAAGAGGTGGGAGGCCTGGGGACCCGGATCCAAGACCTGGAGGATCCAAGCCACAACCCTCGGACCCCCCGAGGGATATAATAGTGCACCTACACTACTATCGCACAAGGGAAGAGGTGCTGAAGTGCTCCCGTAACACTCCTTTCATGGACTTTGAGGGAGCTAAGATCATGGTATTCCAGGATCTCTCCCCTATCACCCTGGCCCACCGGAGAGACCTATGGCCTATCACAAGAGCCCTGAGGGAAAAAGCGGTCCGTTACCGGTGGACCTTTCCCTTTGGCCTCATGGTCCTACGTAATGGCCGCCCTATACAGCTAAAATCCCCTGAAGAGGGACCGAGGTTCCTACAGAAACTAGGCCTGAGCATGGGGCCTGGCACCACGACCGGGGAGACGGAGGATCCTGCCCCGGGTCCCCCGTGGACCACGGTGGGGAGTGCGGCCAGGGGGGGGGCTGCCCAAGACTAGAGCCTCACTATACCTAGCCAGGTTGGCAGAAGGACTCAGAACTCTAAAGTTACACAGTTTCAATTAAAGTTTAAGCTACCCAAGCTGCACGGCCCCATAAGTGACTTTGTAGAACCCACTACACCGACTCCCCCCCGAGCCTACGGACTTCCACTGAGAACCATCCCGGCCGATATCCACACGATCGGCAGGCCTGCAATGGGAAAATTCACTTACCTCGTGGTCCCCGCATGGCGGCCAAGATGGGGTCGAGGAAGCCCCCAGCGTGACCCGCAGAACGCGGAAGGGAGGTAGGCGGGAAGGGCTCACCAGGTGGGAAAGCTATCCAGATGAAGGGGGCGGCAGCAGCAGCAGACACGTTTTCTCCTGGGGACGGCCTACTCCAAAATGGCGGCCAGGGGAAAGACGTCAGCGGAAGGGGCGGACCTAGAGGCGGCCATCTTGGGTGGGGCGGAAGCAGGACGGACATCCACCGATGAGGCACATGAAAGAAGTTGCGGGGCCGGCGGGCTCCCCGCACAGCCGGAAGATCCAGCGGTGACACCACCATTGGCGCGGAGCAGAGAGGGCGACACGAGCATCCCGAGGAACCGCAGCTCATAGATCCAGGAACCAACGACCCAGGACAATAATAAAGAGGACGAGAGTTCCCGAGGGCGGCGGGAGGAGAGGGATAGCATTTTGCAATTAGAAGGGAGGGGGGAGCGAGAGATAAGGTTAGCGGGAGGACACGGACAGGGCAAGAGAGAGGACAGGAAGGCAAGGAAGGTGAGACACAAGAAAAGGAAGGGGGACATGAACATATAGGTAGTGAGGGAGAGAGGGGGGAGGAGGTGGAGTTAGACGGAGGAGAGAGGTAAGCAAGTTTGGAAAGGAGTGTAGGTAGAGAGAAAGGAGCGTGAAAGTAAGTAAAGGGAGACAGCAAGTGAAGATGACAAGGAGGCTGAGACGACAAGGTGGCGAGGTTAGCAGAGGGAGAAGGTAAGTGAAGGCAAGTAAAAAGGTAGGTTAGAAGTCACGAGCTGACACTAGAGGGGAAAAGCAAGTTAAGAGAGGAAAGTAGGTAGGGAAGAAGGAGATACGAGGTTAGTAGGTCCGAAACAAGCTTCCAAACTTCCGGATAGCGACAATTAAAACACAGCAGGGTGACCTTACCTCAGATCCGAGACAGATAGTGGAAGCATTTCGGAAATACTATGCCACACTGTATGACGGAGATAAGGTTAACCACAACCAAAAAACAGCAGCTACCTTAGAGAGGTTCCTGTCTGAGGCAAAGCTTCCGACCCTGGGCAGGGCGGAGAAGGAGGCCCTACGGGGTGATTTCACCCTGGAAGAGATAACGGAGGTAATTAAGTCCCTCAAACCAGCCAAGGCCCCGGGACCTGATGGCTACTCTAATTTGTATTATAAAAAATTCTGTAAGACCCTAGCCCCACAATTACTGAAATTATTTAACGGGATCCTAGAGGGGGAGCCCTTCCCGACCCAGATGCTCCAGGCGTCTATCTCAGTGATCCATAAACCCGGTAAGGACCCGGCAGACTGCAAGAGCTACCGGCCAATCTCCCTGATTAATTCGGACATAAAAATCTTTTCCAAACTAATAGCAAACAGGGTGGGTAGTGTCCTTCCGGGCCTGATACACCCGGATCAAGTAGGCTTTATTGCAGGCAGACAGGCGGAAGACAACACCAGGCGGATAGTAGATTTGATAGATCTGGCGAAAAAGAAAAACATACCGTCAATGGTGTTGAGCCTGGATGCCGAAAAGGCATTCGATCGTATCGATTGGTCTTACCTACGAGAGACGCTGGGGGTGTTTGGGTTCGGGGGCCGCCTTCTTGAGGCAATAATGGCCCTTTACTCAGGACCCACAGCAAGGGTAAGACACCAGGGATTCCCCTCAGAACTATTTAATATACGGAGTGGGACCCGTCAGGGATGCTCGCTGTCCCCATTACTCTTCGCCCTATGTATTGAACCCCTCGCGGCCCACATCAGGTTAAGCCCCAATATAACAGGAATCAACGCAGGGAAGCAGCAACACAAAGCTGCGCTGTATGCAGACGACGTGTTTCTAACTATCTCTAAGCCACTGACATCCCTGCCTAATGTCTTTGAGATCTTGGGCATCTTTAGCATGGTCTCAGGGTTCAAAATTAACCAGGCCAAGTCAGAGGCGCTCAATAGCAACCTGCCAAAACCAACTGAAAAATTATTAGAACTTAACTATAATTTCAAGTGGCAAGCCTCCGCAATCAAATATTTAGGGGTATATATCACCAGGGATTACATAACCTTATACAAGGCAAATTTCCCCAAGATGATGAAGAAACTAAGGGAGGATCTCAGGGTATGGGCGGGCTATGGGATATCATGGTTCGGCAGGATTAACAGTGTAAAGATGAACTTACTGCCCAAAATGCTATATTTGTTTCAAGCCCTCCCAATACCGTTAGTTAAAGCTGAGATCCAAGCCCTTCAGGCTCACATTATCCAATTTATTTGGAATAAAAAGCGCCCACGAATTGCAAAAAGCCAACTGACAAAACCAGTGGGGAAGGGAGGACTCTCGGTACCTTGCTTGATGGCGTATTACAAGGCGGCACAATTAAGCCAAATCATTCAGTGGCACGCGGACCCCACAAAAAGAAGATGGACAGAGTTAGAAAGAGAATGTTGTGCGCCAGTGGAGCTACAAAATTTGATCTGGTTACCAAAAAAATGCAAAAACAGCATAGGGACGCCGCTTTGCGCAGTAGCGAACTCCTTGGCAGTCTGGGAGACATCTAAATTTAAAGCCAACCTAACCTCACCTCAAACACTGATGACCCCCCTGCGGGGCAATCCGGATTTTGCTCCGGGGCTGTTAGGCGATAAATTTATAAAATGGACGCAAGCAGGGTACAATCGATTGAAGGACCTGGAGGGTACAAGATCTATCAAGACGTTCGATATGCTTAAAGATGAATCAAACTTACCAAATTCAGAATTATTTAGATTCCTCCAGGTCAGGGCATTTTATAAAAAATTCCCCGTTCGTCCTGCACGAACTAATTTTGAACAGCTGTGTTCAAGGCCAACGGACACACGGGGACTGACATCTCGGATGTACAGGGAGGTGGTCTGTCCGGCAACAGTAGACAGCCCCCGACCGCGTTACATGCGACAGTGGGAAACAGAGCTAGGGGATACATTAGAGGACGAAGAATGGGACCACATATTGCAAGCTGCTGCAAAAAGCTCAATATGTGTCACGTTGAAAGAGAACGCATATAAGGTCCTAATGCGGTGGTACCATACCCCGGCGAAATTAGCTAAATGTGTCGGGGGTTATTCGCCGTTCTGCCCGAAGCAGGGCGGTGAGCTCGCTGACCTCAAACATATGCTGTGGTCTTGCCCAAGGGTGGCTCCGATTTGGGAGGCTATTCAAGACTGGTTACAAGGGATTCTCGAGTTAGAGATCCCCCTGGACCCGTGGCTGTTCCTTGTGGGCAGGCGGCCCCAGGACATGTCTAGAGCGACACACAAATTGGTCATGCACTTCGCGACCGCCACCCGGTGTGAGATCGCAGCATTGTGGAAGCAGAACGAAATCCCAATTACCCCCAAAATTAGAAACCGAATTTGGCACGTATGCCAGATGGAACAGTTGACGAGTTGGGTCAACGACTCTGGCACTAAATTTCTAAAAATCTGGGACCCGTGGCTGTCCCAAACCAACATCCCAGGGGTGGACGCCGCCACAATCTTGCATTAATAATAAGAAGTGCGTTCTCCTTGGATGAGACAGACTGGATACCGACGTAGGGATACGCTAGTTAGGGCCACCCAGCAGTTTCGGCGGGGGGTATGGGCAGAAGTACCAGGACGCAGCCGCCTTGGACAGCATGGACCCTTCTCCAGCGCTTCGCAAGACCCCCCCTACCTCCCCCCACCTTCTGTGTCCTTGCCCCAGTCCTGTGAGTAAGGTATGTCTTGTCTTGCTTCCCTTTATGTCGTATGTCTGATACCGCTATGCTTAGCGGATGTTAAAAGTGGTTTATCTATAATGTATGCTTATGAGTGCTGAGTTTCTGTATACCTGATACCCACAAATAAAAAATTGAAAGTTGAAAAAAAAAGCCCGTTAAGACGCAGGCTTTTTTTTCTGGCGCCGCAGGCGCTTCCCATTGTTCAGCGCAAGATGCGGCTGGCGCGCAGCCAAGTTCAGCGGCTGGGAAAAAAAGCCCCGAACAATTGCGGGTAATTGTTAGAATAAAGGTGGCCGCAGCAGTATGAGTTTTATATTTGTTACACATGCAGAACATACATTTATAAAAAAATACTGCATTCCAATGGGGTTTTAAATGTAGAGGCAGGCACCCTTTCCTGACGGTCCAGCAATTACTCCATTAACATGCCCATATGTTATGGAGGAATGAGCTGAGGGATTTTTCATCTCCGTACTTCAAAAGGCACCTGCTGATATGGTGCCCCAGTGTCTAGAGAAGTCCAGAGTTGAAAAGCCTAAGAGACCCTAGGTGTTAGAGTGGCTGGATTATTCCCAAGTACCAGATACTGAAGTATGGGCGCTTCCCAATTGGTAGCCAAACCCCAGACTTACTGTCGCCAGGTAAGAGGTTGGGAACTGTATGCTAACCAGCTCAGGTGTGAGGTTAACACATGCGCTTAGCAGACCGGGAAGCAACTTTTGCACGTTCTAGGAACTCCTGGAAAGTCGGGGATAGGTGGGAAAAGTTGTTCCCACGACAGGGTTGGGTGTGTGTGTTAGGTATAGGACCCTTAACCATATAAAGATGCCTGCATCCTAGTCACAGTTAGTTCCATCTCTGATTTACCAAGAAACGTCCAAAGTACAGCGTCAGCGGTTCCGGAGTATGAGGGGTTAATTACATTGTAACCAAGGATCGTACCCTTCTTCCAGAATTCATTTGAGCTAAGGATTCCCAATCGAATCCTGTAAGGACTTTACGAAATCATTCCTTTTGGCTGAGATATAGGGCTGGCAAGTTGTTCCTCTAGTCAAGGACTATCGCACGGCTCACTTCGCGCACCCACTTGCATGCGTGCAGGGATGTCCAGAGACTTTGTTTTGTTCCGTGGACATTTTATTTAGTTTCCCCATCCCAGTAAGTGTTTATTGAGTTTAATTGTGAAGTATTGTGGGAGTCTTATAAGGAAATAAATTAAATTTTATTTTACCCGCCTTGTTCTGCTCAGTCCGGTATTAATTTGTTAATGAGACCTGGTCTACCGTGACAGGCTTATTTACTGGTGGCAGCAGTGGGACGCTGACAGAGCCTATGGTATATTTTTTTACGGGATCCTATAAGATAGTGGGGGAATCTCGTAGATTGCGAGCTCCCCAGACAAGTGTTAACTTACACACGGTTCACAAGAGCACGAGATAATACACCTTGCCCTTTGCCCATAGCCCTGTGCTAACATCACACCATGAGTAACCGCTCAGGATGGTTCTGATCCTGGGACTGATCTCGGATCGTGGACAGGTGTGCAGGCTATGGACTGCCGACGGATGGTCGGTCAAAGACACAACTGAAGGAGGACTTGGAGAGTCATGAAGCCAGACTGGCTCCGCTGGAGGGGCCTGGCCCCTTAGCTGCTGTGGCAGCGAACACCACTCAGCCCAGAGTGCAGGATTTCGATCCAGCTCCGGAGTTGAAAGGACATGGGGAGGAAGCAAATGACCACCTGAATATTGGTGGCTTTGCGACAGCGGGTGCGGAGGAGGTAATCACTGCGGCTACCGGACTTACCGCCACTGGGCTCACAGCGCTCCCAACCGCATGGGGAGAAAAGGCTACCACAGCAGAGCATATACAGATGCTGGCCGCAGTGCATGGAAAAGCACCACACTCCCACCTTGTCAACAGGGAACAGGATATTCCCTGGGTGGACCACCACAGCTTCAGCAAGTTCCTGGATGATGGCACGGAAGAGATTGATGCTTTCTTGAATGACTTTGAGACTCTATGCCTCCGATACAGGGTCCTAATATGGGACATGGTGCTGCGGTTTTGTTCATTGTTGTCCAGTAAAGCCAAACGAACTGTGCAGGGTTTTCCACACGTGGATGCTGATGACTACAGGCATGTGAGAAGTATGTTGCTCACCCAGTTCACCCTCACCCCAAAAGCATACCGGGGCAAGTTCCAGATTGGGGAATGATATCCCCGGGAATGCTATGTGGAGTATGGAGCCTGCATGGCTTTGCATGGGACCCAATGGATGGAGGGTTATGGGGTTACCAAGTTCCATACCCTACTGGGACTTGACATTCCAGGAGTAACTGCTGTAGCAGTTTCCCTCGGACTTGAGGGCAAGGATCTTTGACCACAAACCAAAAGCCCATGTAGATGCTGCGAGGATGGTGGATGAGTATGTGGCCAGCAGGGCTTTAATGACCAGAAAAGCGGCTCCAAAAGATGCGGCCAACCCAGCCAAGGAGCCAAAATTCCCCTCAGTGGAACCACAAGCCTGCAGCAGAAGGCAACGCACCCAAAGCTGCAGAGATTAGACACGAGAGGTGGTGTTTTACCTGCAACAACGTCGGTCACCTCAGGCCAGACTGGTCCTGGTCCGGGGGGACCCCATCAGAGGCAACGATCAGCAGCTACGAGGCCGATAGCCCGTGTGCGACTGACACACACAGACGAGCCAAGCAAAGCCAGGGAATTAACCCACAGAGGGACGTCCACGGGAGAACCTGCCCTTGCCACCTCGGGACCAGCAGCAGAGATCAGAGGACATCAGGTTGCACCAGTCAGGATGCTTCCCAACGATGTCCGGCAGAAGCATCTGTGGAGGGTGACCATCGGGGACCTTCAAGCTGGCGGCTTGCAGGACTCTGGTGCCTCCGTTACCTTGGTACACCCTGATATGGTGCGGCCAGAGGATTTTCTCCCGGGCACCGGGATGCAAGTGACCATTCCAGATGGAGGACCGCGGTCATTCCAGGTTGCCGAGGGTCTTTTTGGATTTGGGTCCCGGGCGTGGCATGAGGGAGGTGGGGGTATTGCCCGGGCTAGATGCCGAGATCCTACTTGACAACGACCTTGGGCATGTTACCTGTGTTTTCACAACTGAACTCTGCCCCTGTTGCAGGAGCCAGTAAGCCATGATCAGAGCGGAATCAACCCCTGTTCCCCTGCATTTGGGACCTACAGTTTCTGGGGTCTCTGTGGAGACCAGACAGGTAAGCCAGACTAAGTTGCACACTGACCCTGACTTACTATTCCCTGTACCTGTTCTAGTCCCCCACAGTTAGCCTCGAAAAGCGTGTGGCCAGAGTTAGGTAACCAGTTTAGGGATGCTGTGCGATCAGACCTCAGCTTGGAGGGCATGAGACTTTGGCAGAGTCTAAACCAGGGGACGGGTCTGATTACTTCTTGTGACACCGCGGGCTCCTGTATAGAGAGCAATGGACTACAGGGTTAGATGAGGTCTGGACAGGTAAACAACAGCAAGTGGTACCCACGGAGTATAGGCAGCAGTTGTTGCGAGTAGCCCACTCCATTCGACTAGCGGGGCATCAGGGGTTCATTCGGACAAGAACCTGGCTGTTGCAGCATTACTACTGGCCGGGGGCATCCAGGGTTGAAGCAGATTTCTGCCGGTCGTGTGATGCCTGCCAGTGTAGTGGGTAAGGCGGGCGATCATGTGAGGGCACCCCTGAACCCGTTACTGGTAATAGGGGAACCCTTCCAGAGAGTAGCCATGGACCTTGTGGAACCCCTTATGATTCCCAGCTTGTCTGGGAAGCGCTACATCCTCACGGTGGTAGACTTTGTCACCTATAACCCTGAGGCAGTAGTGCTTGCCACCATTGATACGAGGGCAGTAGCTAAGGCTTTGTTAACCATTTTCACTAGGGTTGGTTTCCCTAGCGAGATCCTAACCGATCAAGGGCCACAATTCATGAGTGAATTGTTAAAGTGTCTCTGGGATGCGTGCGGGGTGAAGCACCAGTGCACGACCCCTTACCACCCCCAAACCAATGGACTGTGTGAGAGGTTGCAATGGTACCCTGAAGCAAATGCTTTGGACCTTTATAGAGGCGGAGGGGAAAGACTGGGAGATTCACCTGCAGTACTTGCTGTTTGCATACTGAGAGGTACCAAAAGAGTCTACCGGCTTTTCTCCCTTTGAGCTACTATATGACCGCAAGGTACGGGTACCTCTAGACCTCTTCCATGAGGGATGGGAAAGGGAGACTACCAATACTGATGCTTCTGTGCTTCAGTATGTGGTAGATCTCAGAGACCGGTTAGAGATGCTCCTGGGATTAGCACAGGACAACCTTAGGGCTGCTCAGACCATGCAGAAGACTTGGTATGATCAGAATACCCATAGCAGGGACTTCATCCCAGGACAGCAAGTACTTGTTCTCAAACCTACTCAGGAGAACAAATTGATGGCTGCCTGGTCTGTACCGTATCTGGTACTCCGAAAGATGAACGAGTGCAACTATGTTGTACAGGTAGATGCTGAGGCAGAGAGGAATACAACTTATCACATCAACATGCTTAAGGAGTATGTGGCACAAAGTGTGGCATCGATGCTGGCCAATTGTAGCCCAACGATGAGGGATCCGGCGAGCAATACTCTCCCAGATCTCTTAGGGTGGATAGGCAGAAGGGTACTGTAGAGCAGGTTGAGATAGGGTCTCAGCTGAGTGCCAGGCAGAGAGCAGACACCAGAGCTATGCTAGGGCAGTATAGGGTCCTGTTCATGGATAAGCCGGGCAGGACCCAAATCACAGATCACCCCGTGCTCACAGGTGATCTGCGCCCTCTGCATAAATGTGCCTATCGGGTATCAGCAGAGATTAAGGGCAGTATAGAGAAGGAGGTAGAGGAGAAGCTGGCACTAGGGGTAATTGTGCCATCCCAGAGCCATTGGGCTTGTCCGGTAGTCCTGGTAACTAAGGAGGATGGGACCACCCGATTCTGTGTGGACTACCGACACCTCAAAGCAGGGATGGTGTCAGATGCTTATCCCATGCCCTGCATGGACGAGTTGCTGGATGAACTCGCGGGGCAAAGTATCTGACCACAATGGATCTCAGTAAAGGTTACTGGCAGATCCCCTTGACCCAGGAGGCTAGGGAGAAGTCAGCATTCATTACCCTGAGTGGCTTCTATGAATTCTTAGTGATGCCATTCGGGATGAAGAATGCACCGGCAACCTTCCAACACCTGGCCGCTCATTTACTGGAGGGCATGCAGGAGTTTGCAAGGGCAACATTGCAGTGTTTAGCAATTCGTGGGTCACACACTTAGTTCATGTACAGTAGCTGTGGTGCTAGCCAGAATTATGGAAGCAGGACTCACCTTGAAACCCACCAAGTGCTTAGTATGGATTGCAGAAGTACTGTATCTAGGGCATTACCTCAAACCAGAGCCAGCCAAGGTGGAAGCAATAGTGCAGTGACCTGTTACCAAGACCAAGAAGCAGGTTATTGTTTTCCTAGGCACTGCGGGCTACTATAGAAAGTTTGTCCCTCAGTACAGCTCCATAGCCAAAACCTGACTGACATGACCCAAAAGCAACTGTTTGTGCTGGTAGTCTGGTCTCCCGCCTGTGAAGCGTCTATCCAGGCACTGAAGACTGCACTGGACAGTGCCCCTATCCTAGCTGCACCAGACAACTCAAAAAAGGTTTTGGTGCAGACGATGCCTCGGACTATGGCATCAGTGCTGTACTCAGCCAAGTGGGGGAGGAGGGCAGTGAACATCCAGTAGTGTATCTGAGCTGCAAGTTGCTGCCCAGAGAGGTGGCTTATGCCACCATTGAGAAAGAGTGTTTGGCGAACGTGTGGCTCTGAGAAAACTTCAGCCCTATCTCTACGGTCACAGACCACAACCTGTTAAGTTGGCTTCAAAGGGTTTCTGGGGAAAATGCCAAGTCACTGCACTGGAGTCTTGCTTTGCAAGAATTTGACTTCACCATCTAGCATAAGAAAGGCAGTGAACATGGCAATGCAGATGGCCTTACCAGCCAGGACAATCCTTGTGAGCTAACAACCTCAATAGCGGCCAGGCCAGCCCAACCACCGGACGAGGTGTTCAGGACAGAGCCTGCGCTTTGTGTTAGTGAACGTGTGGCGGAAGAGGGTTAACCAGGCCAATAATAAAGGTATTATGCTTGGCTGGTTAACCCTAAACCTTGTTGGGACAGAAAAGGGTTAAAATGTATTGTCCCCATAATATCATGTTTTCCCCTACGAATACAAAGAACCGGCGCCTCCAATGTGAAAATGAATAAATCTGACCAAATATAAAGTCCAATATGGATGGAAAGCAATCCTGAGGGGAATCTTCAATGGAGTCTCATGGAAGGACAAAGAAACATATACTGTAGAACAAAGATAAAAAAGACAAAACAGAAAGATCATACTGCAACTCAAATAACAAAACTAAAAACAAAACACTGGAAAGATTGACAAAAGGATAATTACAAATTTAATATGGAATTAAATAAAAAATAATAAAACAACAAACAAATGTCCGTTGGGCTAAAGACGCTAGTAAAGCTATATCATCCGGTAGGAGCAAAATTAGAATCCTACTTACAGCAAGGCAGAAATGTTAAAGCCCATAGAAAAGTTGTCCTTGAAATCAGACCAGGAACCTCTGCAAAAGAGTGGAACAGCACGACCTCCAAGGCTCCACACTGGCGGGACGACCACTGCTGCCACACACGCAGACCCACAAGGTTGGTGAGAGGTGTCACAAGGTAGAACCGCAACTCCACGCTGCTGGGAGAATAACAGACGCCGCACACACAAACCCACTGGTCACGTGGTGTGCCGGTAAAGTCACAGAACAGCGCGTGAGCAGGGGGAGAGCCTGGACAGGCAATAGAGCTCGGAAAGCTAGGAGGCAGAGTCTGATAAGGACACCATTCAAAGGGAAAGGGTGATAAGGGTTAGGAGCCAATAAACCACACAATGTTTTCGCCTACACTACCTTTATTGTTCCTGTTTTGCAGCTCAGAAGTTAGCTGCAGTTAAATGAATGAATGAAAATGTGCTAACTGTATTTGTGACACAAGGGGGAGCTTCTAGCGCTGAACCAAGCGCTAAGTGAAGAAGTGTGCCTGGAAATAAGCGGCTGCTTTGTAGATGGGTATCACTTTCCAAATCGCAGATGACTGAACCGCAAGGTCAAATGAATAAGTGGTCTGCGGTCTAGCTGAAGTGCCTAACCCATTACAATGTATCAACCAGGCTCGTTATCCATTTGAGGTGAATTGCTGGCGTGTGTTTGCTGTCACCGATCAAAGCCCATTCAATAAAGTGGATAACTTGTGCTAGGAAAGAGCTAGCACTCTAATTTTGGGAGTGCAGTTAGTTACACATGTACCATGAACATGCATATGAGTTTTATATTTGTTTCACATGCAGAACATGCATTTATAAAAATACTATATTCCAAAGATGTTTTAAATGTAGAGCAATTACTCCATTAACATGCCCATATATTATGGAGGAATGAGCTGCAGGATTTTTCATCTCCGTACTTCAAAGGGCACCCTGCTGAAATGGTGCCCAAGTGTCTAGAGAAGTCCGGAGTTTAAAAGCCTCAGAGACCCTAGGTGTTAGGGTGGCCGGATTATTCCCAAGTACCAGATACCGGTGTGAAGTATTGGCGCTTCTCACTTGGTAGCCAAACCCCAGACTTACTGTCGCCATGTAAGTGGTTGGGCCCGGTGGCCCGGTATGCTAAGCAGCTCAGGTGTTAGGTTAATGCATGCTCTTAACAGACCGGGAAGCAACTTCTGCCATTTCTAGGAACTCCTGGCAAGTCGGGGATAGGTGGGAAATGTTGTTCCCACGAGAGGATTGGGTGTGTATGTTAGGTATAAGACCCTTAACTCTATGACGATGCCTGCAGCCCAGTCCCAGTTAGTTCCATCTCAGATTTACCAAGAAACATCCACGGTACAGCATCAGCGGTTTCGGAGTGTGAGGGATTAACTACATTGTAACAAAGGATTGTACGCCTCTTCCAGAATTCGTTTGAGCTAAGGATTACCAAACAAATCCTTTAAGGACTTTACGAAATCATTCCTTTTGGTGGAGATATAGGGCTGGCAAGTTGCGCCCCTAGCCAAGGACTGTCGCATGGTTCACATCGCGCACCCACTTGCATGCATGCAGGGGTGTCCAGAGACTTTGTTTCGTTTCGTGGACATTTTATTTTGTTTACCCATCCCAGTAAGTGTTTATTGAGTTTAATTGTGAATTATTGTGTGTTTGTCTTGAAAGGAAATAAATTACAATTTATTTTACCCACCTTGTACTGCTCACTTCAGAATCCCGGTATTAATTTGTTAATGAGACCTGGTCTACCGTGACAGCCACTTCCCTTGGCAACAGTTTTCTGCTCGGTTCACCACAGGATGCGCTCCCCCCTCCTTCCCCACTTGACTGAGAACAGCACCGATGTCTTAGTCCGAGGCATCAGTCTGCACCAAAAACTTTTTTGGAAAGTCCTGTGCATCTCGGATAGGAGCACTGGCTAGTGCGGTCTTTAATGCCTGGGATGCAACTTCACAGACGGGAGACCAGACAATCAGAACTGAGAGACGTTACTGTGTCAAGTCTGTGAAGGGTTTAGCCACGGCGCTGTACTGTGGGATAAACTTCCTATATGAGCCAGCGTGCACAGAAAAGCTATAACTGCTTCTTAGTCTTGGGAACGGGCCACTGCACTATTGCCTTAAGCTTTGCTGGCTCAGGTTTGAGCCTGAGGAAGCAGATGCGTCGGCAAAACACGTTGCTCTATTCATCAGCTGGAATTGACCCACGGAGGCTTCCGTAGCCGGATCACAGAGCAGCCTTTGCAGCCGAGCAGGACAGTTTTTCTCCCTGCATCCCGAACGCGGGACTGGCGCAAACAGCTGCTTAAACCTGATCCTGGACTGCGTGAGGAGGCCAGGGGTCCATCCTATATGTATGTGAGTTCCGTTGTTGTTTTATTAATAAATGCATTTTCTGAATTTCACACAACTGAATCGTGCCTCACTTGTTTTCCCCTCCTCCAACCCCCACACATCATAACAACGGGGGGGAGACCATACCTGACGTCTGGAACCGGGTATTGAGACCTATGCCAACCTGAAGTTTGAAGACAGTCCCCACTACACAGACCAACGGATGTGGATGGGTTAAAATTTAACCCCAAAGTTACCAACCCTCTGCAACTACTCACACTGGGCCGTGTGAGTACAGATATATATAGTTTTATATTCCTCCCTACCCTATCAATTTTCATCCACCACTGCTGGGAGAGACGGAGTTCATCTTAAAGTTACCAATAATTGTGTATACTTACACATGGCCGTGTAAGTACCTTAGTACATAGAATCTATCCCCCACTTTACCTAACCATTTGAGACTACTATCAACATTTTATTGTCATTGCGTATGCCCCTTTAATCCCATGCTCCCCCATTGCTTGTTTGTTTTTATGGCTCAGGTTTAAGATGCCCTGTGCCCACCCCGTGCACTAGGTACAATACCTCTGCTATACCGACTAAGCACTTGGTGGGTTTCAATGTAAGCCCCGCTTCCCTAATTCTGGATAGCACCACTGCTCCATGCACTAGATGTGAGTCCCATGAATTACTAAATACAACAATGTCATCCAGGTGTACCCTCACAAAAAACTGCATCCCTTCTAACAACCTATTGACCAGGGGTTGGAAGGTAGCCGGTGCATTCTTCATCCTTAATGGCATCACTAAAATCTCATAGAGGACACTCGGAGTAATAAAAGCGGTCTTCTCCCTAGCCTTTGGGTAAGGGGGATCTGCCAGTAACCTTTACTTAGATCCATTGTAGACAGAAACGTTTCCCCCATTAGTTCATTAAGCAGCTCATCCATGCGGGTCATGGGAGAAGCATCTGACACCGTCCCTGCATTGAGCTGCTGGTAGTCCACACGAAGAGGGTGGTCCCATCCTTCTTAGGTACTAGGACTACCGGGCAAGCCCAAGGGCTCTGGGATGGTACAATTACCCCTAGGGCAGGCATCTCTTCCACCTCCCTCTCTATACTGGCCTTCACCTCTGCCGATACATGGTAGGCATGCTTATGCAGAGGTCGCACCTGTGTGTATCGGATAATCTGTAATAGGCGTTCTGCCCGGCTTGTCCGAGAACAGAACCCTATGCTGTTCTAACATAGCCCTGGCTTCTGGATTCTGCTGCCTACTCAACAAGGACCCTATCTCATGCCTAGTCTCCCCTAGGAGGTCCTGCAGAGCAGTGCTCGCCGGATCCCCCATCAGTGGGCTACAGATAGCCAGCACTGATGCCACACTCTGTGAAAAGTACTCTTTGAACATATTAATATTATAGGTCCTAGTTCTGCCTGTTTCACCATCTAACTGTACAACATAGTTGCACTCATTCAGCTTTCGGAGTACTGGATACGGTCCCGACCAGGCAGCCATCAATTTGTTCTCCCGAGTGGGCTTGAGAACAAGTACTGTAGTGCCCATGGTTATTCTAAGACAAACCAGTGGCAATCACCAATAAGACCCAGGTACACCCAGGTACATGCTGGATACATGCCGTAAACTTGCCTTAAACTAGACCCAGCATTTCTGCATTGATTAATGGCCTGTTAGATTAACAGTGGGGGTCCCTGGCAGTCCCTTTCAAACTGAATGGGACTGCCAGGGACCCCTGCTGTGTTAATCCTATGGGTCAATAGTCAATGCAGAAAGGCCTTAAACTTGCCTCAAACTAGCCAGGTTACACCCAGCACATACCCAGAATGCAACCGGGCTAGTTTAAGGCAAGCTTTAGAATACACGTGGTCTCGTCTGTACAGTACTTGCTGTCCTGGGATGAATTCTCTGCTACGGGCATTCTGATCATACCAAGTATTCTGCTTGGTCTTAGCAGCCCTAACGTTGTCCTGTGCCAACCCCATAAGCATCTCTAACCGGTCTCTGAGATCTACCACATACTGAAGCACAGAAGCAACAGTATTGGTACTCTCCCCTTTCCATCCTCATGGAATAGGTCCAGAGGTCCTCGTACCCTGCGACCATATAGCAGCTCAAAGGGAGAAAAGCCTGTAGATTCTTGCGGTACCTCTCGGTATGCAAACAGCAAGTGCTGCAGGTGAATCTCCCAGTTTTTGCCCTCTGCCTCTATAAAGGTCTTAAGCATCTGCTTCAGGGTCCCGTTGAACCACTCACATAGTCCTTTGGTTTGGGGGTGGTAAGGGGTTGTGCGCTGGTGATTCACCCCGCACGCATCCCAGAGACACCGGAGCAATTCACTCATGAATTGCGACCCCTGATCTGCCTCTATAAAGGTCTTAAGCATCTGCGTCAGGGTCTCGTTGAACCTCTCACATAGTTCTTTGGTTTGGGGGTGGTAAGGGGTTGTGCGCTGGTTCTTCACCCCGCACGCATCCCAGAGACACTGGAGCAATTCACTCATGAATTGCGACCCCTGACCGGTTAGAATCTCACTAGGGAAACCTACCCTAGAAAAAATGGTTAGCAAGGTTTTCGCTACTGCCCTAGCATTAATAGTGGCAAGCGCTACCGCCTCTGGGTACCGGGTGGCAAAGTCCACCACCGTGAGGATGTTCTGTAGCGCTTCCCTGACCAGCTGGGAACCATGAGGGGTCCCACGAGGTCCATGGCTACCCGCTGGAAGGGTTCTTCTATTACTGGTAACGTGTTCAGGGGTGCCTTCACATGGTCACCCGCCTTACCTACTCGCTGGCAGGCATCACAGGACCGGCAAAATTCTGCCACTGCACTGGATGCCCCCGGCCAGTAGTAATGCTGCAACAGCTGGGCTCGCGTCCGAGCAACCCCCTGATGCCCTTCTAGCGGAATGGAGTGGACTACCTGCAACAACTGCTGCCTATACTCCGGGGTACCACTAGCTGTCTCTTCCCCGTCCATACCTCATCTATACCTCCCTTGCTCTCTATACAGGAGCCCACAGTGCCACAAGAAGTACTCAGACCCTTCACTTGACTTAGACTCGAATGCCCAAAGTCTCATGCCCTTTAAGCTGGGGTCTGATTGCACCGCTTCCTTAAACTGGGACCTAACTCTGGCCACCCTACGGTCATACCTAATTCAAAGGAACAGGGAATGGGGACAAGGATCAGTAAGTCAGGATCAGAATACAACTTTGTCTGTCTTACCTGTCAGTCTCCACAGAGACTGCTGGAACCATAGGTCCAAAATACAGGGTCTGGTTCTGCTGTGATCCTTGCTGACAGGCTCCTGGTGATCGCTGCAACAGGCGCCACCTCAAATTTGAAAATGCAGTTTACATGTCCCAGGTCGTTACCAACTAAGATCTCGGCATCCAACCCAGGCAAAACCCCCACCTCCCTCATGCCATGTCCGGCACCCAAGTCCAAAAAGACCAGGGCAACGTGGAGTGACCGCGGTCCTCCGTCTGGCATAGTCACTTTCATCCGGTTCCCGGGAGCAAATCCTCTAGCCGCACCATATCAGGGCAAACCAAAGTCATGGTGACACTGGAGTTCAAAAAGCCGTCCGCTGCCAGTCCCCACTGGTCACCTTCCGCAGGTGTTTCTGCCAGACATCGTTGGGCTGCATCGCGACTGGCGCAACCTGATGTCCCCCGATCTCCACTGCTGGTCCCAAGGTGGCAAGTGCAGATTCTCCGCTGGATTTCCCCCTGTGGGCTGGTTCCACAGCTATACTTGACTCCTCTGTGTGTTCCAGTCACACACGGTCGACCGGCCTCATAGCTGGGGATCGTTGCTGCTGATGGGGTCCCTGGGACCGGTCCCGGTCCGGACAGTCGGGCCTGAGATGTCCGACCTTGATGCAGGCAAAACACCTCATAGGTCTGAGGTTTGTGGTCAAAGACCCATGCCCTCATGTCCGAGGGGAGCTGCTGCAGTAGCTTCTCTTGAAAGAACAAGTGCTGTAGGGTATGAAATTTTGTTACCCCATTTCCCTCCACCTATTGAGTCCCGTGTAAGGCCATTCGGCCAGCATAGTCACTGAAGGACTCCTCGGGTGTACTCCCCCAGTCAGGAACTTGGCCCGGTATGCTTCTGGGATCAGAGCATACTGGGTCAGCAGCCTACTCCTGATATGATGTTAGTCATTGGCATCCATGCGTGGAATACCCCGCACAGTCCGTTTGGCTTTTCAAGATAACAGTGGTCGCAGTCTGACCACCCAGTCCCTCCTTGGTATTCGGAAACGGGAACACTGCATCTCAAAGTCATTGAGGAATGTATCAATGTCATCTGTGCCATCAACAAACTTGCTGAAGCTGTGGTTGTTCGTCCGGGGAAGCTCATGTTCCCCGTTTACAAAGTGGGATGGGGAGGATTTTCTGAGCACTGTTGCAAACAGCTGTACACGCTCTGCAGTGCTAATCCCCTCTCCCCATGCAGCAAGATGTGCAGTGAGGCCAGGGATGGTAAGTCGGGCAGCCGCAGCGGCTACACCTTCCGCACTCCCTGGCACCAAGCCACCCACATCCAGGGGGTCACTGGCACTCTCCTCATGTCCTTGCAGCCCCGGAGCTGGAGGGACCTCCAGGCTGAATAACGTCCGCTGCCACAGCAGCTACGCGGTCATGCCCCTCTGGTGCGACCATCTGGTCCTTATGATGCTCCAAATCCTGCTCCAGCTGTACCTCTGACCGACCATCTGTCGGCAGTCCATAGCCCGCACATTTCTCCACGATCTTCGCCTGGTCCCAGGATCGGAACCTTCCTGAGTTGTTACTCATGGTGCTATCGGGGTATTGGTAAAGGGGCAAGTGAAATATCTCGTGCTCTTTAGAAGTGTGTATAAGTTGCCACTTGTCTGGGGAGCTCGCAAGCCACGAGGTCCCCCACTGTACTACAGAGTCCCGGAGGAGATTATAGAATAGGTTCAATTAGTATCCCACATTCTGCAAACCAGTTAATATAAGCCTGTCACGGTGGACTAGTACTTATTAACACTTTTATATTTTTGGGATTCTCGATTGAACACAACAAGAAGGCCAAAATAAATTGTAATTTATTTCCTTAATAGACAAACACACGACAGCTTCAGAATACACTTAATACAACACTTACTGGGATGGGGAAACTACAGCCGCGGCTAAAATTAATCTAAAGCTTACCCGCTTTGTTTCTCACTTTTTTTTCCCAGACGGAATTGGCCACGCGCCAGCCGCATCTCACGGCCGCGCACGGCCGGTTCTCCAATCAGCGTCTAATGGCACTGAACAATAGAAATGCCTGCGGCCGGCCGCTTCAGAGTAAGTTTAGCCGCAGCTGTAAATAAATTGTCCTTTGCAAGAAAGCACAAGAAATGCAGTCTCTGATTTAAAGTCCGTTTGGCTAGATCTAATAACTCAGCCAAATGAAGGAATTTTGTTCTTGTTTGTTAGAGTTCGTACAGGAGTCACCAGGACTAACGAATTCCGGAGTTTGGGGTAAATCCTTGGTTGCGATGTTATTAACCCCTTGCGTCCTGGAACCGCTACCGCTGTACTCGAAGAGAATCTTGTGCAAAGTTTGGAAAAGTCACGAATCACACCAGGGATAGCTCGGTGGGTAGTTTTATAGGGTTCACAGACCTATCTATAACATGTATGCCCAATCCCCTCCGTGGGAACATTTAGCCCACCAATCTCCATTTTAGCCGCAGTTTGCAAAACTGGGCAAAAAGACTTTCCGGTTTGCAAAGCGCATGTGTCAGCTTGACACCCATGCGTCTTAGTATACCTGGGATACACCCCTTTACTGGCGACGCTTAGTCTGGGGTTTCGTCCCAAGGTGTCAATGGCTAGGGATCTGGCACTCAGCAAGATTCCTGCCATTTTCACAATTTGGATCTCTGAGGATTTCATTCCTGTAACTTCACTAGACTTAGAGTCTCCCACTTAGCGGGACCTCTTTGAAGTGCATAAAGGAAAATACCCTCAGCTCATTGCCCCTGGCATATTTACATGCCAAAGGATTTTTTTCCTGGGCTTACAGAAAAAACTGTTCCTGCCTGTACATTTTAAAACTTACAGTATTATACACTTTATTAAAATATCATGTTCTGGGGGTGCCACAATTGTATTTTTATTGTGTGTGAGTGGTTTATTTATTGGGACTTGCACACCAAAAATAAGAGTGCTAGCTGTCTCCGTTCCTGAGTTAGCCCGCTTAATTGAAAGGCTTGCCGATGGGAAGTCAAGTTCACCTACTTCTCACGTCAATTGACCGACTTCTCATGGCAATCGACTTTCCCCCTTTCAAGTTACGCGAGCTAACAACATACGGATACATTATATCGGAAAACCACTTCAAATCTAACCACAAGCCACTTATTCAATTGAACTTGCGGTAATGAGGTCGAATGGTTGAAAATGGATACCTATACTTCAAACAGACCGCCCAGTCTCAGCCACGCTTCTTCAATCAGCGCTGGCTTTGGTGCTCATAATGCCATCTTCTGCCTAAACACCATATAGCACAGGTTGCCTGAATTTCTATCATTGCAGACAGGGAACAGCCTGCAAACTGGGGCAAATACATGAGTGTCATGCATATACTTTTAAGCCCTTCACTCCCAATGCAAGTTGGGATTAATCAGACGGGTATAATACCTTTCTTAAGGCCTGATTAACCCCATGTGTATAATACCTTTCTTAAGGCCTGATTAACCCCATATTCACCACAGACAGTCCTTGGCTAGGGGCGCAATTTGCCAGCCCTATATCTCCACCAAAAGGAATTCTTTTGTAAAGTCCTTACAGTATTCATTCAGTAATCCTTAGCTCAAACAAATTCTGGAAGAGGGGTACGATCCTTGGTTACATGTAGTTAACCCCTCACACTTTGGAACCGCTGACGCTGTAACTTGGACGTTTCTTGGAAAAGCTTAGATGAATCTAACTGGGCTGAAGTCATCTTTATAGGGTTAAGGGTCCTATACCTAATATACACACCCAATCCTCTCGTGGGAACAACTTTTCCCACCTATCCCCGACTTGCCAGGAGTTCAGAGAACGGTCAGAAGTTGCTTCCAGGTCTGCTAAGAGCATTTGTTAACTTCAAACCTGAGCTGCTTAGCATACCGGGCCACCAGGCCCAACTTCTTACCTGGCGACAGTAAGTCTGGGGTTTAGCTACCAAGTGTGAAGCGCCCATACTTCACACCGGGTATCTGGTACTTGGGAATAATCCGGCCACCCTAACACCCAGGGTCTCTGAGGCTTTTCAACTCTGGACTTCTCTAGACACTGGGGCACCATCTCAGCAGGGTGCCCTTTGAAGTACGGAGATGAAAAATCCTGCAGCTCATTCCTCCATAACATACTGCACCGACACACTTTATTCGAGCAAATACCCAGTATGTACCTGGCAGATACCTGGAATGCGCCGCTCCTCACCTCTGACAAGCCCCGTTGCGTTTGCCTTCCCAGCCTGGGTTCATGCCTGGCTGATGGGCGGCTGATCTGTTAAATGATAATGATTAGGATTTAATAGGCTGCAATGCTTCGCGTGTCTACCAGATGGCATAAATTCATGAATTGTAATGCAGTATATATATATATACTGTGCAGTATTGCAGCCAGCGGGAATAAAATGCTTCAATCCCTGCCTGGAAAATACCTCAATGCACTCGGGCAGAAAACAGTCACAAACCTCAATACACCCGGGTATACCCGAATTCGTGGGACTAGCCGAGCTCGAATAAAGTGTGTCGCCAGTGTATGGGCATGTTAATGGATTCATTGCTGGACCGTCAGGAAAGGGTTCCTGCCTCTACATTTAAACCACCACTGAAATTCAGTATTTTTATAAATGTATGTTCTGCATATGTAACAAATATAAAACTCATATGTATGTTCATGGTACATGTGTAACTAACTGTACTCCAAAAATTAGAGTGCTAGCTCTTTTCTAGGGCAAGATATCCACTTAATTGAATGGGCTCTGTGTTGTGGGTTGCGGTTTGACCTATAATTAGTCTGGGTTACAAGCTGGCATACAATGTATCCATGCTGGCTTTGATCGGTAACCGCAGACACACACCATCAATTCACCTCAAGTGGATAACGAGCCCAGTGGATAAATTTGTAACGGGTATGCACTTCAGCTAGACCGCAACCACTTATTCAATTGACTTTGCGGTTCAGGCATCTGCGGCTTGGAAAGTGATACCCATCTACAAAGCAGCCACTTACTTGCAGGCACACATCTTTACTTAGCGCTTGGTTCAGTGCTAGAAGCTCCCCCTTGTGTCGCAAATACAGTTAGCACATTTTCATTCATTCATTTAACTGCAGCTAGCTTCTGAGCTGCAAAACAGGGACATTAAAGGTAGGGTAGGGGAAAACATGATATTATGGGGACAATACATTTTAACCCCTTCAGTCCCAACAAGTATTAGGGTTAATCAGCCAGGCATAATACCTTTAATATTGGCTTGGTAAACCTCTCCCGTCACAGTAGTCTCCCCTTCCCATCCCTCACAGAATAATTCGAGAGGTCCCCTCACCCTGCAACCATATAGGAGCTTGAAGGTTGAAAAGTCGGTAGATTTTTGTGGTACCTGTCGGTATGCAAACAGCAAGTGCTGCAGTTGAATCTCCCAGTCTTTCCCCTCCGCCTCTATAAACGCATGAAGCATCTGCTCAGAGTACAGTTGAACCTCTCACATTGTCCATTCATTTGGGGGTGATAAGGGGTTGTGCACTGGTGCTTCACCCCGCACGTATCCAATAGACACTGTAACAATTCATTTATGAATTGTGACCCTTGATCTGTTAGGATCTCGCTACGGAAACCTACTTACCTATTGCCCTGGCATCGATGATGGGAAGTGTTACAGCCTCAGGGTACCGGGTGGCAAAGTCCACCACCGTGAGGATGTAACGCTTGCCCGTCAAGCGGGAGATCATGAAGGAACCCACTATATCCACAGCTACCCTCTGAAAAGGTTCCCTATTTACCGGTAACGGGTTCAAGGGTGCCTTCACATGATCACCCGCCTTCCCTCATCGCTGGCAGGCATCACAGGACCGGCAGAAATCTGCCACAGTCCCTCATGCCCCCGGCCAGTAGCAATGCTACAACATTGGCTCTCGTCCGAGTGACCCCCTGATTCTCCGCTAGTGGAATGGAGTGGGCTATATGTAACAACAGCTGTCTATACTCCCTGGGTACCATTAGCTGTCTTCTACCTGTCCAGACTCTATCTAACCCGCTAGATCCTTGCTCCCTATACAAGAGCCCGCGGTGCCACAGAAAGTAGTCTGACCCTTCGCTTTCTTTAGACTCGGACGCCCGAAGTGTCATGCCTTCAAAGCTGGGGTCAGCTTTCACCGCATCCCTGAACTGTGTCCCTAACACTGGCCACAAATCCTTAGTCTATAAGTTGGGGGGAATGGGAACAGGTAAAGGGAACAGTAAGTCAGTCTTTGGTTGCGACTCAGTCAGGCTTAACTGTCAGAGACGCCTGGAAAGGCTGGTCCAAAATGCAGGGGTATAGGGGATGGTTCTGATGCGATCTTGGCTGATTGTCTCCTTGTAATCGCTGCTACAGGAGCCAGCTCTCCGGTAAACACACAGGTTACGTGCCCCGGGTTATTGCCAAGGAGGACTTCAGCATCTAACCCGGGCAATACCCACACCTCCCTCATGCCACGTCCAGCACCCCAATCCAAAAAGACCTGGGAAACCCAGAGGGACCGCGGTTCTCCATCTGGCATGGCCTTTTTCATCCCGGTGCCCAGGAGCAAATCCTCTGGCCGTACAATATCAGGTCAGACAGTGGCACCGGAGATGAGCAACCTGTCCGCTTGGTGATCTCTGATGGTCACTCTCCGCAGATGCTTCTGCCGGGACATCATTGGATTGCAACCCGACCGGTGCAACCTGATTTCCCTCTGTCTCCACTGCTGGTTCCTGGGTGGTAAGTGCAGATTTCTCTAGGGACGTCCCTCTTTGGGTTGATTCCATGGCTGTACTTGAATCCTCTGTGTGTGCCAGCCGCACACGGGCAACCGACTTCGCAGCTGGAGAATGTTGTCACTGATGTGACCCACTTTGTTGCACAGGTGACATCGGCTCTCGTGTTTAAACTCTGCAGCTTTGGGGATGCTGCCTTCTGCTGCAGGCTTGTGCGTCCACTGAGGGGTATTTTTGGCTAAATTGATCGGCACAGCCGGTCTCTTGGTAGCTTTTTACCCATCTATTAAAGCACGATTGGTCACAAATTCATCAGCCATCCTGGCAGCTTCCACATAGGTCTTAGGTTTATGGTCAAAGACCCATGCCCTCACGTCCGAGGAACATTGCTGCAACAACTGTTCTTGAAAGATCAAGTCCAGTAACGTGTGGTATTTGGTAGCACCAAAACCCTCCACCCACTGGATCCCCTGCAATGCCATGTGGGCCCTGTATCGGACATAGGACTCCTGGGGGTATCGTTCCCCTGTCCTTAACATACCCAGGTAAGCTTCTGGGGTGATGGAATACTGCATCAGCAGCATTGCTTTAACATGCTTTTAGTCATCCCGATCATCTGGTTGTTTGGACTACCGAGTCTCTTTGGCCACTCTGAACAACAAGGGGTGTAATGGAAACACCCAGTCCCTTCGTGGCACCCGGTATCTTTGACATTGGGTCTCAAAATCACTTAAAAAAACATCAATCTTGTCGATGCCGTCCACAAACTTCTTGAAACTGTGGTAGTCCACTCGGGGAAAGTTTTATTCCCCATGATCAGGTGGGTCTTAGGGGACACTTTTCTGTGTAGTACTGCCAGCATCTGAATCCTCTCATCTGATGTAGCCCTCTGTCCCCATTAGGCAAAGAGTGTGGTGATTCCAAGCGTGGCAAGTCCAGTAGCCGCGGGGACTACCCTACCACACTCCCAAAAACCAGTCCTTCACCATTATCCCGGTGATCACCCTCTCCCTCCCCAATACCATCTCCCTCCAGGCTGGATTAACCTCCGGTGCCCTGGGCTGAAATGTGATCACTGCTGCTGCAAGTGCGGGCTTGTTGCCCTCAGGTAAAGCAATACTGGCTTCATGGAATTCCAAAACCTCCTCCAGTTGTAGCTTTGACTGACCAGCCATCGGTAATCCATAACTTTCACACTGGGTAATGATCCAAAAGCAGATCCCAGGACCGGAATCGTCCCGATCGCTTATCCATTTTCTCCCGCAGGCACAAAGTTAGGTGACAAAAGGAATCTGTATTTTTTCGTGCTCTTGTGAAACGTGTGTACGCTACCTCTTGCTTTGGGAGTTCACAATCTTTGAGTATCTCACTATGCTATAGTATCTAGCAGGATGCTATTCCATAGGCTCTATCGGATCCCACTGTTGCCATCAGAAAAAAGCCTGTCACGGGAGACCAGGTCTCTTAACACATTTATACCGGGATCATATGATTGAGCAAAGCAAGGAGGTAAAATAAATTGTAAATTATTCCACGAAATGACATACACCCAATGTTCCACAATTACAGTCAAAATACACCTACTGGGATGGGGGCAAACGAAAAAATTGGTTTTGAGAACGAAATCTTAAAACAAAGTCTGTAGGAGTAATTTCCCAGGAACGGGAATTACTCGCAAAAGCCTTGGAACTGTAATCGGTCAGCTTGCAAGTTGCAGTCGCTGCTTACACAATTAGTTATTGCCGCTGTTTCTTGGCACTTGGAATCTTAGAAGCTTGATGATAAGATGAATCTTGGATGAATCTGATTCCCAATGGGCTGCAGGAATTCTTATAGGGTTCAGAACCCTTTACCAAACAAGTGCAGCCAATCTCTCTATGGGAATAACTTTTCCCACCTATCCCGGAGTTGCCAATATTTTATAAAAACTGGCAGAGGGGGCTTCTCATTCTACTAACGGCATGCGCGAACGTAGCACCTTTTGCTTCTTAGCATATGAGACCCTCCCAAACTAACACCTTAGGGACACTGAGCCCTTTCAACTCTGGACTATTACAGACATTGTGGCATCAAGCCAGCGGGATGCCTTAGAAGTCCGGAGCTGCACATACTCCGCTCATTCACAGGATGTCACTACACGCATACTAAGTGGGATGCTACAATAAATGAGTGTTTCCCTGTCTCAAGTGTTCTGAATGAAAGCCCAGATATTCCTATCAGTTTTAGTACACTATTTTAGGGGACTTTCATTCATCTTTTATAAAACGCTATAAAAATTAAGTTATAGTCAAGTTTCAGAGCGCTAGGAGCTTCATAGCAAAAGTTAGCAAACAGCCGCTTTTATTATTTAAGCACTGGATTTAGAAACATTTTTACTCTCGCCACCTTATACCTGGTGGGAGAGACTCTGAACCCCTACACTGGGTTCTGGGGGTTTGGGCATATACTGGGGGCCCTTTGAATGTAATTTCCCCCTGCCCGGTCTTACTGTTCTGGTCTGTGCTGAAGCAGGGAGATCTGGCGGTGAGCAGCTAACTGCTTCCTAAGGAGGATTTTGTCCGGTGGTCTGTTTCTTCATGTCTCCAGGAATCTGGTAGGATTCCTGGGTACATATTTTGGGGTAACCAGCATGTCTGCCCCCCTTCTATCTAAACACACCCTGAAAACATTTTACCGTAAAATCATCCCTGAAATTCATGCCCTGCGAATCTCCGCTGGTTGGCACTCGTGGAACAGTAAAACACACATACATCTTTATTAAAATACAGTTCACATGCAATAACTGGGTTGCAGAGCTGACACT
Source organism: Ascaphus truei (assembly GCF_040206685.1). Taxonomy (NCBI): domain Eukaryota; kingdom Metazoa; phylum Chordata; class Amphibia; order Anura; family Ascaphidae; genus Ascaphus; species Ascaphus truei. The sequence goes on along the minus strand of NC_134487.1, from coordinate 196,903,849 downwards.
TCAAACTCCCCAATATGGCTCAGGGGCACCTAGCCGGGCATAATACCATTATTATTGGCCTGGGTACCCCTTCACTGTCACAGCGGGTACTTCAATTAGCCATTTCGCCTGAATAGATTTCACACTCCTGGCAGCTAGTGTCACTTTGATCTACGCACCTGGGATTAAACTCACTGGTACCAAAGCCCAGGTGGCCAGGAGCCCCCCTTCTGTCCTAGGATGAAAGACCCTGCCTGGTTTAATGTATAAAGTAAAACATATTTTGAAACACTGCTGCTTAATAAAATTTAATTTTATACATTCTGCTGCAAAAATGTGTTACAGTACTTTGGTGTATGAAATATAGTGTGGCAATGTTCCAAATTGACAAACGGGGTTCATTTGATAATAAGTAGTTTATTGCACAGTATGATCATACTCATTCAAAAGTCTACAAGACTCTCTCTGCCAGGGAGTGTCCATGCAGCCTCTTTATACATTTAATTTCCTTTGTTCAAAATGTGTTACTAGGCAGATTATACAAACCACTCCTTAATTCTTAAACCAATCATCTTATAGCTCATTAAACCTGGTTAGAACTGGCCTCAAAACAGCTATGAATAGGTGCTTGGTACACACTATCACTAGAATGTGGGCGTTACTTTAGTCACAGTCGTAAATCTACTCAGAAGCGAAACCTCCTATCTATACCAGACACACTTTCCTACACACAAAATGGAAACTGAAGACAACAGATTTTACAAAATGGAAACTGAGCATCGCTTTCAATCCTTCTCCAGAGACCCCCCAGTCCATTTCAGTAATATCTCAACAGTATCTTCATTTCAGCAATATTATTTCGTCAAGTGTAAAACTAAACTGTTCCCTTTACACTAGCCTTTATCCCGTACACAAAGCAAATTAGACATTTAAACATTTTAACTTTACTTTTAAAACTCTCCCAGCCTTATCTCTGGCTAGTGTAACCCCCAAACCTTTAAAATAGGTTTAGGGGTCTGGGCTAACACTGGGAACACCCTCATTACACGGGGCCCTGGTACAGTTCTTGGGTTACCTTACCCCCCGGTGCCCCATCTGTGCTGAAGCAGGCAGACTAGCGGTGTGCCCAACAACGCTTTGATGGTAGGGTTTTGACCAGAGCACTGTGCTTCAATGTAGCCAGAAATCTAACTTGAATCCCAGGTACATTTTTGGGGTTTCCAGTAACTTTTGAACCCTGCTAAATTGATGCAATCTGAAATGAGTTTCTCCGTCATACCTACCATGAAACTAACAGCCTGGTCGTCTCCACTTGCAAGCACTCCTGGAAAGGTTAAAACATAAAAAATTGCAAGTGTCGCATATTTTATTACATAAAAACAACAAAAAATGTAGCGCTAACCAAAAGAAATAGTAACGTGATATGTAATACCCTATGTAAAGACAGTCAATCGCACATAGGGGGCTACCTAGTGATACAAAAAACTGACTCCCTGGTCAGAGCTATAGCATGGAAAAAGGATATGTATCTAGAGGCGCCTAGAATGACAATTAATACAAAAAGGATATATGAAAACCAAGCCTGTTGGTTGATGGAATGTAGCTCCTCACGATGTGCTTTAAAAGAAGAAAAAAAGCACAACACATAGCGTAATACTGTTGATAATGGGACAAACAACACTTAAGACAACATATAACAGCTGAGAAACAGTTATGTGAAATTACACAATAAAAGCATTTAATAACAATTAATAATAATCATAATACACATGGACATATAATAATATGGACAGATTAAAATGAATTAATGATATAAGTGCTCCGCAGCACCGATGGTGACAGTTGCAATGCCCACTCACCAGATGGAATAAGTAAGCAGGCAGTGGATAATTTTGAGTGTATCCCCTCTCGATTCGGTAAGCTGCTTTCTGTTGGCGGGCGTCTCCGTTGATGCGTGTGTGTTGGTCTGCATGCAGGATCTCCCGCAGCACGCTGGGAAGGACGCCCTGATGGTTAGGAACGGCAAAAGCTGATTCGGCTCTCCGTCAGAAACAGCAGGCTAGCTGATTAGCAGCAAACACAGATTCACAAATGCGTGGAGGGAAATCACCAAAGGCTATGGTGCAGGAGTGCTAGAATCGCCACCCTACGCGTTTCGAAAGCTCGCTGCTTTCTTCCTCAGGGGTATGTGACGAGCACTCAGCTAGATCGTCCATTGGGGATTCAATTCTCCAATGGCTAGGTCTCTCTGATGATACTCGTGCAAGATTTCGGCCCCGTGACGTCATCGCTGGGGGTGGGGATTTGAGTGTATAACGAGAGAGCCTGTTAAACGCGGATTCACTCTTTGACAAAGGGACACAGGTCCCGAAACGCGTTAGAGTTTACTTGTATTCTTATGACCACCTAATAAATTGTTATAGCCTCAATACTGGTTGCAGCCCCCATTGCTTTGTGTATCTGTGCTTCGCCACCGGACCCCACGGGATCACCATTTCTTACTGCATGCTGGGCATGATGCACGCTATTACCAAGGACTGGGCTGCTGCTTACAAAGTGAGTTCTCACAGTGATTATATACTATGATTATTTACACCTGTCTCACTGGGGATACACATTAGACTTTTATGGTATATATAGAAATCTGTGTTTGCTCTTCAGTATTACTGGTACTAGTATATCTCTTTATTATCCTGTGAGTCTACAGCAGCATTCATGCATGCCCAGATACCTTGGTTATAATCACATACTCCTGAGTCCTATACATATGCATAGGATTGCTGAGCCCCTCACATAGGGATTATATCCCGGACCAACCACATGTCAGGAGGAACTGCAGGAAGACTCTCTGGATTGGTGCAGTCATTACAAGCCAGGTGAATTTTAGTACTGCAGTGAGTACGCCCGTGCGGCATGCGGGGACGGAGCCTGATGTCCGGAGGGCAGGAAGAAGAGTGTGCACTGTGCGCGCGCTCCGTAAAAGGTGCGTGCGCACCCGACCCGCGCCGGAGGAAACTGCACGCGTGCGTGCAGGGAGAAGGGAATGCGGCCTGCTCTGAGGAGGGGAATAGCGGCGGAATTCGCGAGGGGGATGATACTGCAACGGCGGCAGAGACGAGGAGCCGTGGAGACCAATAAGGCAGGGTTGCGCCGTGTGTCCAGGGTTTCCCTGAAGGTAGAGAGTGTTCTGTGTGAGGAACGCAGGGGACGCCGAATCCTATCATTACCCCCCTCTTCAGGAACAGCCTCAGGACGGTCCATAAAAGGTTTCTCTGGAAACTTCTTTCTGAAGGCCCTAAGAAGACCCAGGGCATGAATGTCCTTTAAAGGGACCCAAGACCTCTCCTCAGGACCAAAGTCCTTCCACTGCACCAAGAATTTGAGTTGGCCCCTGGAAAGACGGAAATCCAAGAGAGAGTGAACTTCATATTCTTCATTACTTTGGACGGAAATAGGATCCGGTTTACGAGTCTGGTCCAGGAAGAAGTGACTGGCGACGAAAGGCTTTAAGAGGGACACATGAAAAACATTGGGAATCTTCATACTGTATGGTAGTTGGAGGCGGAACGCCACAGGATTGATAGGGAAAGGGCCCAGGAATTTGGGTGCCAATTTGGGGGATGGTACCTTTAAGTGGATATTCTTAGAAGAGAGCCATACCAAATCCCCTGGCCTGTAACTGGAAGCCATACGACGATGGCGATCGGCTTGAAGTTTTGATATGCGGGAGGAGTCAAGGAGGGTAGACTGAATCCTGGACCATGCGGTTTGGATGGCGGACATGCGTTCGTGTAAGGATCCGCGCTGTGGGTATACCCACGTACTGCGCCTCCTTACCTCCTTTACAGGCCGTTCAGGCTCCCCGGCAGCGTTCCCCGCTACTGACCACTGTCCCCGCACCTCCGGGCCACGCGTGTCACCCCTACGGGCGTGCGCGGACCCAGGCCAACATTAGTTGGCACCGGACGCCTGACTCTGCCTCCACTGACGCGGTGCATGCACCTTGCATGTCTCTGTTCCTGCCCTGTCAACTCCACCTCCCAGGTTCCTCTTCCCCACCTGGCCCTTTCCCTGTCCGTCCCTCTGCTCCTCCCCTTCTTCTGTCTACTCCCAAACCCTCTGGTACGTCTCTCCCATTCTCCACCTCCTCTGAAGCAGCGCACGTACCTTGCACGCCCCTTCCCCATCAGCTGCGCCTCCAGGTCCTTCTTCCCTTTCTGTTCCTTCCCTTGTCTGTCCCTCCGCTCCTCCCCTTACTCAGACCACTCCCAAAGCCTCTGATAATTCTCCCCTATCTGGGTCTTACTTTGGTCACTCCTCTGTTCCTCCCCTCACTCCGATTGGTCCCAAACTTTCACACTCTGCTCTCCTGTCAGGTTCTTCTTCGGGCTGTTCCTCCGTCACTCCCCTTCCCCTGATTGGTGCCAACCCCCTATTTAATCCCCCTTCACCATTTCATCTTTGCTCTGCATAGCTTCTGTACCTTGGTGCTGTCTGCTGTTGCCTGGCCTCTCTTGTCTTTCAGTGTCTGATCCTGTCCCTGGAAATTCTGCTGACCTCCCTGGATTTGACCCTTTGCTTTGGACTCTACTACGCTGCTCTCTGGAAAACTTTGGACTTCACTTTGGACTTACTACACTGCAGACTTCTACAACCCTTGGACATGGCACACGGACAATCTACTATGCTGCTCTCTCCAATCCACGACTCTTGGCTTACGAACTTTACCCTTCTACACCAGAGCTGTCAAGTACGGTATCATTTTATAATCTTGTTACCCGGACCATCTATGCTACTTCCACACTCTGGCTGTGCCCCCGTTTACTGTTAGGTGTGTGTTATTATTCCTTTCCACCTCAGTCCCGGGGTCTCGTCTGGCTTTTGGGCAGGCCGAGCGTTAAGTTCGTCTACGGCCGGTACTCCCGAGGGAATGTTGGAAATGGGTAAACAGGGAGGGTGAAACCTATAATTTATTTTAAAAAAAAACGGCAACTCACGTGTGGCTTCATTCTAGGCAGAATTAACGGCATACTCTGCCCAAGGAAGGAGTTCAGTCCAATCATCCTGGGAATCAGATATGAAGCATCTTAGGTGCTTCTCCAGGGATTGATTGATTCTCTCCGTCTGTCCATTGGATTGTGGATGATAGGCAGAAGAGAAGGAAGAAGAGATGCCCAATCTCCTAGTGAAAGTTCTCCAAAACTTGGATACAAATTGGGAACCTCTGTCAGACACAATGGTAGAAGGAATCCCATGATTCTGGAAAATCTGATCCGTAAAGATGTTAGCGAGGGCGGGAGAGGTGGGTTATCCCATAAACGGAATAAAGTGAGCCATTTTAGAGAATCAGTCCACAACCACCAAGATAGTGTTCATTCCTCTGGATTTGGGCAAGTCCATGATGAAATCCATCAAAATGTGGGACCAGGGACAGCCAGGGACAGGAAGAGGTAACAGAAGACTCTGTTTTTTTTGACAGAGAGACATGTTCTGCGCGCACGTAGGACAAGCGCGGGTAAATTCTAAAACGTCTTGAGACATCTTAGGCCACCAGAAATTCCGACGAATAAGGTCAATGGTCTTCTTAAAATCTGGATGACCTGCAGATTTCGAAGCGCGACCCCAAGCCAGTACTTCAGGAACAAATTTGGAAGGTACGAAGAGTTTGTTGTGGGGAACAACCAAGTCTTTAGGAATGCGTCTCTGGGATAGCATAATCTTATCAAGATTCTTGAAGGAGGAAGTGGCGAGAATCCTCTCCTGTGGAAGGATGGTTTCCAAGGACTGTTCTGGATCCTCTTCAGAGGAATGTAGTCGGGAAAGTGCGTCCGCCTTTACGTTCTTAGTCCCAGGGATATAAGAAATGTGAAAATCGAATCGAGAAAAAAAAAAGTGACCAACGAGCCTGTCGCGGGCCGAGGAGTCGAGCACTCTTAATGTAGAAAAGGTTCTTGTGATCCGTGAGGATGGTAAACGGCTCTTTTGACCCTTCCAGGAGATGCCTCCACTCTTGTAGAACCATTGTCACTGCCAGAAGTTCCCTGTTACCCACGTCATAATTCTTCTCAGCGGAAGAGAATTTTTTGGAAAAATATGCACAGGGATGTAACTTATCTTGAGGCGTGTGTCTCTGAGAAATAACTGCCCCTGCGCCGCAATCGGTGGCGTCGACCTCCAAGACAAAGGGAGGCTCGATGTTGGGATGACGGAGAATAGGTGCGGATATAAAGGCTTACTTGCGTAGCTCGAAGGCGGAAATGGCTTCAGGTGACCAAGACGAAGGATCGGCTCCTTTTTTTGTAAGGGCAGTGAGAGGTGTCATGATGGTAGAGAAATTATGTATAAACTTACGATAGTAGTTTGCAAAACCCAAAAAGCTGTATGGCTTTGAGGGAATTGGTTCTTTGCCACTCTGTCAGAGCTTGAAGTTTACCGGTATCCATCATAAAACCTTCATCGGAAATTATGTACCCTAGGAATTGGGAAGAGTCTGGTGGAAGGTGCACTTCTCTAGTTTGGCGTATAAATGCTGTTCACAGAGACGAGAGAGAACGTAGGAGGTGTGGCGTATATGGTCCTGGAGGTCATTGGAAAAAATCAAGATATCATCTAAGTATACTATCACAAAAATGTTGAGTACTTTACGGAAAACATCGTTGATAAAGTCCTGGAAGAAAGCGGGGTGTTACATAAGCTGAAGGGCATTTCAAGATACTCGTAGTGGCCGCTACGTGTGTTGAAGGCCGTCTTCAATTTATCCCCCCACCTGATGCGTAACAGGTTATAGGCTCCACGTAAATCCAACTTGGAAAAAATCTTAGCCCTCTGTAATTTATCAAACAGTTCGGTAATGAGGGGGAGGGGGTAACGATTTTTAATGGTGATACGGTTCAAACCCCTGTAGTCGATGCAAGGTCTTAACGACCCATCCTTCTTTTTTACGAAGAAAAAACAGCTTCTGCTGGGGAGTTAGAAGGACGAATAAAGCCTTTCTTGAGGTTTTCCTGGATATATTCATCCATGGCCAGAGATTCAGGTAAGGACAAGAGGTAGGTCTTTGATTTGGTTAAGGAGTAGCCTGGAACAAGATCGATCGGACAATCGTAAGTCCTATGAGGTGGCAAAAGGTCTGACTGGACCTTATTGAAAACGTCCCGGAATTGATGGTGGACAGGAAGAAGGATAACCTCAGGGACAGAGGTATTGGCCAATAATTGCTGGGCTTCGCATGACCTCGGTTTCCAAGTGATGGGGTAGAGGAAGTCCAGTTGATGAGTGGATTGTTAAGCTGCAACCAAGGAAGAGCAAGGGTTACGGGACTTCCAGGGGCATGGATGACATCAAGAACTATGGTCTCTTTGGGAAGATGCGTGGTAAGAAGCAGGTGAACCGTCTCTAAGGAAATGTAAGCTGGAGAAAGGTGGAGTCCATCTATTCTGACGAGTGCTATCGGATTTTTCTTCCTCACGATCGGTATATGATTGAGCCTGGCGAATCCTAGATCCACAAAGTTCCCACCTGCTCCAGAGTCAATAAAAGCCACAGCAGAAGTCTGAAAGTTCTCACCTGAAAGAGAGATAGGTATGGTCAGTTTCTTAGGGAGTTCTCCCTGATGGAGGGGACATGGAGACATTACACCCAGAGAGAGAGCCCCTCCGCACTCACTGGGTGTTCCCATTTCCCGGATGTAGACGGCATTCCCGAACCAGATGCTCAGCGGACCCGCAATAGAAACACAATCCCCCGGCGTGGTGGAACTGCCGTATCGGTGTGGGCATGCGCTGTATCCCCAATTGCATTGGCCCCGGAAAATCCAGGGCAGGACTAGAAGCGGTGGTTGCACTTGTAAGAGCTGGAGTACTGCTGGGCGTACTGAGGAAAGGAGCTTGGAAATCATGGAAGCGAGTGTGCTGCCGCTCTGAGCGGCATACCTGGATACGTTGATCCACTTGGACTGCCAATTTGAATAGGGACTCCAAATGTTCCGGCCTGGGTTGACGAGAGAGTTTGTCCTTGATGAGATCGGCCAGGCCTTGCCAGAACACTGAGACGAGAGCCTCCTGTCCCCAGTTAGTCTCGGCGGCAAGGGTCCGGAATTCCACAGGGTACTGCGTCACCATACGACACCCTTGAGTGATCTGAAGGAGAGAAACAGAAGCCATCTCCCGACATGTGGAGGAATCGAACACTGCTTTAGATCGGTCTGGTCTGCGTCTTGTGGGCTCGGTATAATGTTACGCTGGTGCTGCCCGCAGACCAGAACCGTCCCCTGAGCTGAAGGGGGAAGTGGTAATACACGCACCCGCAGCAAAGGGAGCATGCCCGGAGTGTGGTATTAAGCGTTGCCAGTCCAGATGTAGTAAGGTAGACAATACTTGACGGTACTGGGTGTAGAAGTAGAATCGTGATTGTCACGCCAAGGTCAGGGAGTGGAGAGTGGATTAAGGTCGAAGTCCAAGCCGTGTTCGAGGGAAGCCAGAGAGAGTTTAATCCGAGGAGTGCCAAGCTTGAACCTGTGAAATCACCAGGAGTAGACAGAGTATCATCCATGCAGAGACTATGTTGAGCGAAGACTGAGAGCACAGAGAAGCTAGATAAAGCAGGGAGGTCCAATCAGGAACAGGGGCAGGTCAGGAGGAACTGCAGGAAGACTCTCCGGATTGGTGCAGCCATTATAAGCCAGGTGAATTATAGTACTGCAGTGGGTATGCCCATGCGGCATAGGGGGGCAGAGCCTGAGGTCCGGAGGGCAGGAAGAAGAGTGTGCACTGTGTGCACGCTCCGTAAGGTGCGTGTGCACGCGACCCGCGCTGGAGGAAACTGCACGCGTGCGTGCGGAGAGAAGGGAACGTGCCCGACGCTGAGGAGGGGGAATAGCGGCGGAATCGCCGAGGGGAGTCATTCCGCGATGGCGGCAGAGGCGAGGAGCCGTGGAGACCGGTAAGGCAGGGTTGCGCCATGTGTCCAGGGTTTCCCTGAAGGTAGAGAGTGCTCTGTGTGAGGAACGCAGGGGACGCTGAATCCTAGCAACCAAGAATTTTTTAGCATAGTCCGGTGCAGCTAAAATAGGGGCACTAGCCAGTGCTGTATTTAGAGCCTGAAATGCCTTTTCACAGGCTTGAGACCAGGCAACCAGAACTGGGAGTTGCTTCTGTGTCAAATCAATCAGGGGTTTAGCCACGGCACTGTACTGTGGCACAAACTTCCTATAATAGCCAGCGGTGCCTAGGAAAGCCATAACCTGCTTCTTCGTGTTGGGGACGTTCCACTTCACTAATGCCTCAACCTTACAGTGGCGGCCGCCTTTAGTCTCCTGCGGCCGCTACCGTGGGATTTTTAAAAGCGCGGGCAGAAGGGCTTTTTTTCTTTGGTTTCGGCGCCACGGCGCTTTGAATGTTCAGCGCCATTAGCGCTGAACAGGAGATGCGGCTGGCGCGCGGCCAAGTTTGGCTGAAAAAGCAAACATCCCGTATTAATACGGTGATGTTGTAGATTTAAGGGGGCCGTGACAGTATCTGGCTCCGGCATCAGATGCCCTCCCCCCACCAGGTGCCCTAGATACAGCACCTCTGCCACCCCTAATAAGCACTTTGTGGATTTTAACGAAAACCCTGATGCTTGCTAGCTCCGCTGTTTCATGTACAGGAATAGAGTCACAAGAACTACTAAATACCGCAATATCGTCTAGGTATGCCCTGTCATAACTCTGCATCCCTTCTAGCAACCTATTGACCAGGCGTTGGAAGGTAGCCGGGGAAATCTTCATCCCGAATGCATCACTAAAAACTCATAGAGGCCACTCGGAGTGATGAATGCTGACTACTCCCCAGCCTCTGGGGTCAGGGGAATTTGCCAATACCCTTTGTAATATCCATTTTAGTTCATCCAGAAGCTCATCATGCGTGGCATGGGATAGGCACCTGAGACCGTCCCCGCGTTGAGCTGCCGGTAGTCCACACAGAAGCAGGTTGTCCCATCCTTCTTAGGTACGAGGACTACCTGGCAAGCCAAGGCTCTGGGATGGTTTAATTAACCCTTAGGCCAGCATTTCCTCCACTTCCCTCTCTATACTGCCTTTCACCTCTGCAGATACCCGGTAGGTATGCTTATGCAGTGGACACAGATCACATGTGAGCACAGGATGATCTGTGAAATGTGTTCTGCCTGGCTTGTCCGAGAACAGAACCCTATACTGCTCTAACACTTTTCTAGTCTCTGCTCTCTGCTGCTCACTTAACTGGGACCCTATCTCTACCTGCTCCACTGTACTCCCTTGCCTAGCTCCTCCTAGTAGGTCGGGCAGAGCATGGCTTCCTGGGTCCCTTATCGGTGGGCTACAGATAGCCAACACTGAAGCCTCACTCGGTGCAAAGTACTCCTTGACCATGTTAATGTGATATGTCCTAGTTCCACCTGTTTCTCCGTCTAGCTGTACAACATAGTTGCACTCATTCATTTTTCTAAGAACCGTGTATGGTCCAGACCAGGCAGCCATTAAATTGTTCTCCCAAGTGGGCTTCAGAACTAGCACTTGCTGTCCTGGAATGAATGATCTGCTACAGGCATTCTGATTATACCAAGCTTTCTGCTTGATCTGAGCATCCCTGAGGTTGTCCTGTGCCAACCCCATAAGTGTCTCTAACCGATCTCTGTTATTTACCATGTACTGACGCACAGAGGCATCAGTATTGGTAGTCTCCCCTTCACATCCCTCATGGAATAGGTCAAGAGGTCCCCGTACCCTGCGTCCATATAGCAGCTCAAAGGGTGAAAAGACTGTAGATCCTGCGGTACCTCTCGGTATGCAAACAGCAAGTCCTGCAGGTGAATCTCTTTGTCTTTCCTCTCTGCCTCTATAAAGGCTTGCAGCATCTGCTTCAGGGTACCATTAAACCTTTCACATAATCCGTTGGTTTGGGGATGATAATGGGCTGTGCGTTGGTGCTTGACTCCACACGCATCCCAGAGACACTGCATCAATTCACTCATGAATTGCGACCCATGATTGGTTAGGATCTCACTATGGAACCCAAACCTAGTAAAAATAACTAATAAAGTCCACCACAGTGAGGATGTAGCTCTTCCCTGACCAGCTGGGAACCATAAAGGGACCCACATGGCTACTCGCTGAAAAGATTCTCCTATTACCGGTAACAGGTTCAGAGGTGCCTTCACATGATCACCCACCTCACCCACTCGCTGGCATGCATCAGAGGAGCGGTAGACCTGCATCGGATCCAGTCTCTGATTTGCTCCCTAGCGCACCATGTGACGCGTCGCCGCACTGGATCACAATCCTGTTGTAGTCCCTGCTGGCTGATGCGTCACAGTGTGCAGTGACCCAGGGAGCGAGGTGGACTGGGGACAGCTAGGGAGGCGGTAAGGGGCTGGTGAGAGGCGTGCGCACAGCCACGTGCTGGCGGCTGCACTGGGGACCTAGCCTTACATAACAAGATTGCACTTAAACACTGAAGCTTACAGACAGAGTGAGCAGCTAAAAAAACTAAGGCACTTTCATCCTATGTCAATGTATCAAAGCTCTTCACTCCCATGTTCCTATCTTGTGCCTCATGGCGGGTCAGTAGGAGTAGTTTGGAAGAAGTTACATGGAGCAAATGATATAATGAGATGTATCACAGTCTGCATAATTATTTTTCCCTTGTTATTTACGGCCAGGATTCCGAAAAATCTGAAGTCATATAATTCTAACATAATGCTTATCACGTCTGACACAGTGAGTCCCAGCATACCCTTCTCTAGGGTTTAAGTGACCAACGCATGTTTTTATTATGTTGTAGGAATGCACCAATCAATGCTGCAATGCTGCCACCTGCAAACTAAAGCCAAACGCTAAGTGTGCTGATGGGGAATGTTGTAAAGAATGTCAGGTGAGCAGAATATGATCTAACCGCTTTCCGTAACATATTACTCTTCATTAGCAAGAGGGGTGCGCAAAGTTTTCCCCCTGCCCCCCTGCCTGCTCTCCTCCTGTGCTCGCACCCCTCCCCTCACCGCCTCCCGCTTTGCTCCGGTAATGTGGTTAATGTGACATCACGTGGCCATGGCAGCTCAACGTCACATGACCCCACTGCGTCATTTTGATGCCAGTTAACATGGCGGTGCATCGCCAAAAACACCACCAAGCAGTCTGAAACAAGTTAAGAGACGCTACAGAGGCCTTGCGCGGTCCCCTGGCATTTAATTTAAATGCCTTGAGGGAGAGCGTGGTATCTCTATAACCGCTGCGTCCCACCTGGAAAATCTCCCCAATTTGTACACTCCTGATTTACACATATGTGCAGCCATTGCTTGTACAGAGTAATGCTGGGGGGAACTTATGGTCTGTCCTCACCTCTGCATACTCCCACTCCTTGTACAGAGTCATGCAGAGGTGGAGCTGATGGTCTGGTTTCTGCCCCCTCCCACTCCCTGGAAAGGGTTTTGTGATTTTATGAGGTTTCCTGACGAGTAGTGTGTGGTTCAGAGGTAATTATACCATATAGAAGTGAGGGAATCAACAAATTTCAAGGCTGCTGGTACTGTAGAATGCAGAACACCCAGAGTCGGATTGTAAAGTGGGATGTGGATTAGCGCATCTCTTTAACGAGTGTTGTCCTTGCACAGATTATGAAAGCTGGAAGCCTGTGCAGAGCCAGCAAGCATGACTGTGACATGGCAGATCAGTGTGATGGGCTGTCCCCTAAGTGTCCCTCTGACCGCTTCCGAGTCAATGGCTTTCCCTGTAGGGACAACCAGGGATACTGTTACAACGGAAAGTGTCCAATCATGCAGGACCAGTGCACTGCGGTGTGGGGACCAGGTGAGTGAAACTGCATAACTATAGCACTACTATATCACCCCATAAATACCAGAGCCAGTGCTTTGTCCTATGGAAAAGGGTCATAATTATGTTTACTTCCCTCTCCAGACCTTTCTTACAGAGTGGCTAGCAAAGCTTGTTACCACCCCAAATACATACATACATCAAGCTAATGGTTGTTATAATACATGACCTGAGCATAGGGCCTCATGATGTCTACAAGTGCTACTGTTCCCTGCTATATCATCTTGTACATTGTATATATTTCCCCATCACCTCAATTCACATTATTGGTGTTATCACCTCTCATGGGGTTTACCTGATTGCCAACGGATTAGCCTGGCACTTTGTCCAGCATCATAATTGCTTTTTATTCCACCTCTGCACAGGAGCTGTCACCAATAGCTTGCACGTGCGCTATGATTCACTTAATGGCCATCGCGTCATTTCATCTCCATGACAACCCTACTGCCGGGACTCCAAGCGCAGCTCACTAAGGCCTCGTCCAGGGTGGCGGCGAGAGGGCGCGCATGCTCACGCTGGACCCGTTGTGACAATGCATGTGGCCTGCGAGAGCAGGCTGGCGCGCCTGCTAGGCACTCAGTCGCTTCTAGTGTAAGGTATCAGGTGATATGAAAATAATGGCTAGATGTGCTGATAATAATAAAAGTAAGTGTGAAGGTGCTATAAAAATAAACAATACATATGAAATATAAAATAAAAGCATTAAAATATATATGTGTATCAAACTATATCAAGTGACACACAATAAGAAAATCCTAGTGAAAATATCATAAAGGGTAAAACAAATGTCCAATAAAATATCTATTCACAAAAAACCTTGTAGATGAATATGAATAAAAATGATACGAATCGCTGTGTCTTCTCCGCAGCCTCTCACAGGATGAACCACATCCAACAGGGATTTAAAAGAGAAAAAAAGAAGAGAGGCGCATGCCACATAGCGTTATTCTGTTGAAATGTATTCACAATCTTTTAAAAAACACACTCACAAGTGTTGCTGGAACAATCAGTATTTAGAGTAACATAATCTCCTAGGAGAAAATACTCAGATGAAAACAATGCCTCCGCCAGGAATCCTTAGTATGGTCCACACATGGTGCAGGAAACAAAAGTACAGTACTGTGCTAAGAACTCCTCCAGGAGTAACTCACGAATGCACAAAGATGGGTATTTGCTGTTTAAGCAGTTAGTCCTCCCGCTTACCACACTACAGTAGTAGAGATAGAGTGATGTCTTGATACACAGAATTCACGTGGTCGCTGGTGACATCATGCGTAGCTGCGTGTCGTCCCTACGCGTTTCGGCACTACACTTGACTTTGTCAGGGTTCAATATATATATACACAACAGTCCAACACAAAAGTATTTTATATGTTTCTGTTGCTGTAGGGGAAAGCCTCTCTGCTAACCTGGATCAGCAACCTTGTGTGCTATAGAAATCTCAGTGTACAGGTGTCATGAGAGAGAGGATTTGGCCCGGGATTAAAGGGGTTACACCCCATTTGGCCACCCTCTACTCTCACCTGGGAAGCAGGGGGTTAACTGGACTGTGGCCAAGTAATCTGTTTTTACCTTGCTTCAGCATCCTAATGTATATTCCCCTGTAAAAATGTATTGTTTCTGTTCCAGTGTTGCACCAACACATACACTGGGATTGATGCGGGAGGCTTAAGGGGTTAATGAGCTACAGTTTAGGAAAATACAATTGTGTGGGGTCTTTTCAGAAAAATCTGGGCTTCAACAGGCTTGATTGAAGTTGGGTGTGACAAGTACAGATGGGGGTTTAGTGCACAGTATGCTAATACCTAATTTGGCAGGCCAAGGTTATATTGCTGGTAGAGACAGCTAGGACCCAGGCTGGGGCATTGGGTGTGAAATATAGCACCGGTGACAAATGTTCACTACACACAGCCCAGCTTCAAAGGATTTCTTGATGGGGGCCAGGGGTGCGGTTACGCAAGGAGATCTCAGAATGAGCGACCTTATTAAATATAAGAATATTATGAGATGTCCTCGGCTGAACATGCTAAGAGTTACATATGTGTAACCGGGGGACCGAGTCGCAAATAATGATTACAGACACATGATGTCTAGCAGGTCCTAAGAGACAGATATTAATATCTCTCTTAATTTTTAGTATTACACGGTAATATTTAGTCTCATTGGGATCGCCATGCGTGCCGGAATGTATTAATATGTCTCGCGTGCCAGTAAGTACTACTGAACTGAAGTTATGAAGTTATTTAGATAGGAAAAGCAGTTTTTAAACGTCCTTGGGTGGGAGGAGTTTTACTCTGAGGAAAACTGTCAACCTCACCACTGATTTATGAGAGAGGCTGGGTTTAGGTTGTGTTCAATGGGAAATAATGGTATAAGAACCAGGCTCAGCCTATGGCTATTGTCTTTCGTGTTTTTGTGATTTTCAAGATTGCTGTATGAACTGCTAGTCACGATTTCTGACTATTTCATCATTTCCATCTTAAGTGAGTGTCCATATTTTGTCTGTTATTTGTATAATCTGTTGTATTAACCTTTTTTCATGGTTTAAATTACATTTTATCATATCTAAGCCTCGTTCAGTTCAACCCAGTGATATTTGGTGTGTATTATTAATAGCCTGTTACAAAGCTATCGTCACAACAGGTATAGAAATCTTGTCCCCTCGTGCCTTGCTGTCAGCACACAGTACCATGTGCTTCAAGACTCTCTCCTCATGGCAGCAGTTTGTGAGCTGAGGGGAAATCTCTCTTGGTCTGTTCTAGCAAGAGTTCTAAACCTGCCTCAAAGTCATTATTAGGAGCACTACTAACATCAGGATACAACAAATAAATAGCAATAGAGTGTGACCCAAAAACATAAAAATTTAATGGATCCTCAGCAATCAGTTACATAACGGAGCAAAAAAAGCACCCACCAACGCGTTTCGTGTAAAATGCTATTTGTCAAGGCCCATAATAATCCATACTCACCAGGTTCCTTAAATACACACCGCCCACGCCATCACCACCTCCCCGTTCACTTCCTGAAACAATCTGAAGCGACGCGGGAGGTGACATCAGTGTGTGCACACGCGCGCGATCAAACAAACACAACTTTATTAATACAAAATGGACAATATATATTATAGTATAACTCCATTAAAAATGGAACCCGGAGAGTGAAAACAATAGACATACACAAACTACTACCATGTAAACTTATACACAAACCTATAATACTGTAAAATCCAGATGAGATAAGAAAATGTAAAAACAAATTAAAAACAAAAACAAGTAAATGAAGGCATCTTTTTCTGAGCAGAATACACGAATAATTATATAAGGTAAAAAGAAAAAACATTATAAATAATAACTTAATTTAAAAAAAATTGTGAAGTGGTGCTCATATATGCGCTGGATATACTACATTCCTGATGTGAAAGTCCTCTTGTTCCTATAAATATATTTAATAATAAGTCCATATACAGTAAATAAGAGTCAATTATTATAACATTTGACAAGCATATTTAGCGATATATGTGTAACCCTGTTCCCCTACCCCTAAGTGAGGTTGGAGTGGGTATGCCTTCTCCAGCTACTTCTAAGTATGTTGGGCTGTGACCTGTAGGTAAACAGGAGGGCTGAGCGCTCAGCAATGTGTGGGGAGAGACAGGACAGGTTTACAGGTTTACCTCAATTCTTTGGTGATGCAGCGCCTCCAGTCAGTATGGATCCTTGGTGATGGCAGGGCCACACTGACACCTTTATTCTTTCAACAGCAGACATTAAATTCACTCCATGGTCTTTTATGGGGTTTTATTGCATAGGAGAGTATTACACAGCAGACATTGCATTTCTTCCACAGATCTCTTGATCACAGTGCCATGATGCAGGCTTTGTGCCCAGACCAAGCCTAGTGGCCCCCTCCTTCATCTCCCCTTGTGGGTAATTCGGGAGAATTAGGAGAAATTGCACAGATAAGGAAATTTATCGGGAAACAGCCTCTATCTTAGAACAAATTGTTTAAAAAAGAGAATATCAAAATGGTAAATTGAAAAAAGCTAAAGAACGTGCAGAAAATGTGGATCGTAAAATTGTTCTTTGTAATTCAGTAAAAAATAAGATTCCTCAGGAAAATGTTATTCTGTTTTTTAAGGCATTTAAATAAAAAAAGCTTATCAAATAAAAAATGTACTGAAAAAACATTGCAATATATTAAAGCAGGAGAAAAAACTCCCCTAAGAATCCATTTTAAATATTCTATAAAGTGTGATATCCATTTTTTATTCTAAATATACAAATAATAAAAATTGTACATTTTAGAATGGTTAAAGGGAAAGGGCAGTGGGAACAGCGCTAATGCTTAAAATGCAAAAATTAGTGTATAATAACAACTAATAATATATAAACTCCTAAAATATTAGGCAAAGGCTGCCAGGCACAATAGGTGACACAAACCAAAAAATGACAATAAATAAAGATAAACCGGCGCCAAAAAGAAGGAAAATCTGACCAAATATAGTCCAATTCAAAGGGTTGGGATGAGTTCCATGGAAGTGTCCTCAATGCAATCTCAGACAAACAAACATATAAGACCACAACATAAAAGAGAAGAAAAGAAAAAAAAAATCATAGTGCAACTAAATACAAACAACAAATCACTGATATAGTATACAGATATAGACAGTAATTTAATATATAATTAAAAATACACATAAAAAAACAACAAACAATTGCTTGTTGGGCAGGGAACACACTAATAAAGTGATGGCGTCCAGTGGGGCTAAAACTGAAACCCTACTTACAGCACTGCTGAATAGTTAAAGCCTGTATATCAATCACACAGCCATCCGTGGCCTGGATATAGAAGGAGGATACACCACAACGTCCGTGTGCTGCTGCACCGCAGGGAAGCTCCTCTCCCGTGGTATCACACCGCCAGCTGCCTCACTCGTCTGCAGACGTATAGGCTCATATGGATGAACACCAGAGCTCTAACCGCCGAGGCCTCCCTGGGACAGTCACGCGGACCTCAGGTCTCGCGAGACCACGTGACGTCACCGCTGAGAGCCGAGACAGGGGAAGGAGGCTCGCAGGTGCCAGGCAATGAAACAGCCGAAGCTGCTGGGGATGAGGAGGCAATTGAACAGGAGAAGAACGCCAAATAGTCCTTGCCAATAATAAAAGTCCACCCTTTCATACGCGTTTCGTGACGTCAGTCACTTCGTCAGGGGCATGATGGGACATGTAAAAGTGGCAGTACATTTATACTAAAACACTAATTGACAAATAGTCTAATAACACAATATTAAAACACATTCATATACACGCATACTAATATCAGTGAACAAACATACATATAATAAAAATAAAAATGAAAATGAACAATATATATGTACAAGAAAAAATATATACATAAAAAACTTAGAACAAATAACCTGCTCTTAAAGAAACAGTACACACAGAATACATTCATGGGATTGCATATAGCAAGAGACAATCATGGAAGACTACCAGTACCAGTAAACGACAGAAAACAAAGGAGGACACAACACACAGGTGTCGCATAACAAAACCCACATTATTTAACCAAAAATGCAGCTAAATCAAATTCGATATTAAGGCCATTGGGGGATAACGTTTTAAGTTCATATATCCAATATGACTCACGCTTACTAATACCGTTAATTTTATCTCCCCCTCTCCAATTACCCGGATAACTTTCAATGGCTTGACTTTTTAAACCAATGGGGTTCTGCTGATGATGGATTAAAAAATGATGGGACACACTATGCGTTGTAAGACCTCTCTTAATGTTATAGATGTGTTCGTAAATGCGTCTCTGGTAAGACCTCCCCGTGCGGCCTACATATTGCAGCCCGCACGGACACTGCAATAGGTAAATTACAAATACAGAATGACAATCAATGAACGAACGTATATCATATACCCGACCAGTGACATTAGAACTAAACGTACTTTGTTTAGAGCTGTACTTACAAGCAGTACAATTACTACAGGGAAAAAACCCTTTAGGATTTCTCTCCAAACCAGACTTCTTAGATAGATTAGGGCATGTAGGAGCCAGTCTAGATTGCAGATTTGGGGCCTTCCTAAAAATAACCGCTGGTTTAGGAGGTAAGATTTGGGCCAAATCTGGATCTCTTAAAAGAATCGGCCAATGGTTGCACAAGACTTTCCTGATATGGGAAGCCATAGAGTTATATTGTGTTACAAAGGAGACCACATGTTTGGAATTAGATTCTCCCTTGTCTTTCTTGTACTCTAAAAGGTTAGCCCTATCAATACCATGAACCTGCAACATGGCCTGAGAGAGCAATTCCTCAGAATATTGTCGGTCAAGAAATTTATTCTTCAGTTCACTCGCCTGAGACGCAAAAACCTCATCATCTGAGCAATTCCGCCGCAGGCGAATGAACTGACCCTTTGGATGGACTTTTATTATTGGCAAGGACTATTTGGCGTTCTTCTCCTGTTCAATTGCCTCCCCATCCCCAGCAGCTTCGGCTGTTTCATTGCCTGGCACCTGCGAGCTTCCTTACCCTGTCTCGGCTCTCAGCGGTGACGTCACGTGGTCTCGCGAGACCTGAGGTCCGCGTGACTGTCCCAGGGAGGCCTCGGCGGTTAGAGCTCTGGTGTTCATCCATATGAGCCTATATGTCTGCAGACGAGTGAGGCAGCTGGCGGTGTGATACCACGGGAGAGGAGCTTCCCTGCGGTGCAGCAGCACACGGACGTTGTGGTGTATCCTCCTTCTATACCCAGGCCACGGAGGGCTGTGTGATTGATATACAGGCTTTAACTATTCAGCAGTGCTGTAAGTAGGGTTTCAGTTTTAGCCCCACTGGACGCCATCACTTTATTAGTGTGTTCCCTGCCCAACAAGCAATTGTTTGTTGTTTTTTTATGTGTATTTTTAATTATATATTAAATTACTGTCTATATCTGTATACTATATCAGTGATTTGTTGTTTGTATTTAGTTGCACTATGATTTTTTTTCTCTTTTCTTCTCTTTTATGTTGTGGTCTTATATGTTTGTTTGTCTGAGATTGCATTGAGGACACTTCCATGGAACTCATCCCAACCCTTTGAATTGGACTATATTTGGTCAGATTTTCCTTCTTTTTGGCGCCGGTTTATCTTTATCTATTGTCATTTTTTGGTTTGTGTCACCTATTGTGCCTGGCAGCCTTTGCCTAATATTTTAAGAGTTTATATATTATTAGTTGTTATTATACACTAATTTTTGCATTTTAAGCATTAGCGCTGTTCCCACTGCCCTTTCCCTTTAGAATTTGATGACAAGCATCAAAATAAGTAAAATTGCACTATTTACTCATTTTCGTGCAAGTCCTGATATTTTCAGCGGCTTCTGTAAAAAAAATGCGTTATTTTTTAGCAGTAACAAGTTGATGACTTATGAATACGTTTTGTTTTTTAAAATATTACCTCAGATTTGGCCTATCACAGGTTTATGATGCTAGTTCAATGTTTCAGGTTGAATAATGACTTCGATCGGGCCATGGAATAAAAATACACATACATTAAAAACAGTGAAATATGTTAAAATCCACTCTAGAATTCCATTAGTACAATAGAATACACATTGGCCAAGGCAGAATGCTATTAAAAAAAATCACAAAGACACAGTACAGTACCTTTTCATTAAAATAAGAAAAAATGATGATGAAAATATTATATTATTATGCACCTTATGCGCTTTATACGCAATTACATTATCATTGTTTTTATAATAAGAATCATAGTTAAACTGCAGCTATCATCTACATATGACAAACAAATAGTATATTATGTCCTTTGTTGATATTAATATCCTTATTTACCATATTCCATGGTAAGAATGCTGCAAGCTTTTAATAGGGAGCAATTGACATTGTGAACAACATTTCTATTCAATGATAATCAAGAAAAAAGAAACCGATATTCAGTTATGCAGAGAATGCAGAGTCTTATAAGAGAAAACTCAGATTTCTTTTTGAAAAGAATGCAATGATAGATATGTAATTTTTTTGGCAAAAAACGCACATCAGACAGACCACATTCCCCTGAAACAGTATCAGAATTGTGGTATGGAATGTACCCGCTAAGCAATTGTCCGCCAGTATCTGTAGCCTCATTATTCTATTGGCAACAAAATACTTTCCTGTGACTTGCATAGTGAGCAAAAAGTTGTCAGGATAAAATATATTTTGTAAATCAATCCATCAGATATGAATAAATTTGTAGAAGAGACTGTGACGATAGGGGGTAACCAGGCTCTCAAATAAAGGTTAAGCCTGTTTTGGTTACACCAGACCCGTGTATATTTGGTCAGATTTTCCTTCTTTTTGGCGCCGGTTTATCTTTATTTATTTTAGAATGGTTAATATACTGTCGCGGCCGTCTTTATTCTAAAACTTACCCGGATTTATCCGGACATTTTCTCCGTTTGTATAGGAGTTTCCCGCGCGGTGGCCGCATCAGCAGATAAACGCTAATGGCGCTTATCATTGAAAGCGCCACGAGGCACGGGAAACCAGCCGAAAAGAAGCCGCGGTTATAAAATTCCCGCGGTGGCGGCCGCATTAGGATAAAGGCGGCTGCCACTGTATGATGATAGGTGAAAAAATAGGTGTAACATCAGCGCTTATGCAAACAACAATGAATGACAGACAATAAACCTTAGATACAGTGTCCAATTGGTAGTCCTGGAGCTGCCTTGAAAAGATTATTCTGGTATCTTCTACCCAGAATCGGATTTGAAGGCTGGAATTTATCTTTTCTGGCGCTGAGGTGAGGTGAAGAAGATTGTACTAGAAATTCTTTATGTTGAGCTGTGACCTCAGGAAAAGGAGAAAAAGAAAAGACAAAACATGCAGGGAACCTGCAATGGTGTATTTCCCAAGGGATGGCAAGATAAACAATGAAGGAGCAATTTATTACAATGTTAAAATAACAAGGTTAAAATAACCATGGATTGCAATTAATAAACATACATATAATAATAATAAAAAGTTTTTTTGGTACCGTTGAGCCACCGTAGCAGAGGACCAATACCGGTGACATCATCACGCCAGCGGATCGTGTGTATTCCAGGAAGCATTGCATGCAGGAACACTGAAGCGGATCCCCGGCTGCAGAGACGAATATACCACCAGGCGAGCGGTGATATCAACGGCCAAGACCATTAAAACCAAGTGCCTATTTCCTATTCACTTTTGGTGAGAAGGTTTTCAATTTTAACCAGGCGGAGCAAAGAAAGGAACTGTTGGACTAAGTTCCGAAGCGCAGGAGTGTGGATAGTGCCTAGGCACTTGTCCATCATTCATTCATTTTTATTATATCAATTTGTATTATTATATGTATGTTTATTAATTGCAATCCATGGTTATTTTAACCTTGTTATTTTAACATTGTAATAAATTGCTCCTTCATTGTTTATCTTGTCATCCCTTGGGTAATACACCATTGCAGGTTCCCTGCATGTTTTGTCTTTTCTTTTTCTCCTTTTCCTGAGGTCACAGCTCAACATAAAGAATTTCTAGTACAATCTTCTTCACCTCACCTCAGCGCCAGAAAAGATAATTTCCAGCCTCCACTGTATGATGATGTTTAATAAAATCTAAAGGTTTCAGAATATTAAGTTACAATTGAATCTTATACTTGTATATTATCTCTCTTTTTTCATCATACTGTATATCTCTTTGTTCTATTGAAGGTTGTATGTATGGGTTACATTTTGTATTTATTTTATTTAATATTTTTAAATATAATTTTTATACTGTATACATTGTTTATTTTATAAATTGTATAAATTCTGTATAAGACATATTTGATATTATATATGTAGGTGAGAATTTGTCCATTAGTACATTAATTGGGTAATAATTATGGTTTCTGTTATTAATAAGGACAATGGCATCATGGGTATAAAGATATAAAGAGAAGTAGAGGGGTACTGTATGACTCATTCAGCCCCTAAATAAGCTGGAAAATCGAGAAAGTGTAAGGCAGAGACATTGCCCACCCAGAAGTGACCAAACCAGAAGAGATGCGAAGAGCATAATCAATATTTAGAATAGGGAGCGATGCAGGAGTTTTTGCCAGAATCTGGGATATTCATTTTATGAGAAAACACTATTTTAATTTCCGTTTGTTATTGTATTTGTCACTGGAGACCAGCACTTTTAATACATTCATACCCGGATACTTTGATTGAGCAAAGCGAAGAGATAAAAAAAAATTGTAATTTATTTCCACAAATGACATACACACTACGTTACACAATTACACTGAAAATACACTAACTGGGATGGGGTCAAACAAAATAATTTATTCCCAAAATGAAATCTTGCAAAACAAAGTCTCCAGGAGCAATTTCCCAGGAGCGGGGGTTGCTCGCAAACAAAGCTGGAAACAGTGCTAAGTGTCACGCTGTGCAGCCAGCAGACCAGACCAGTCCCCTGTACTGAGGTGGGATGTAGAGTATATGCACCGACAGCAGAGGGGTTGTGCCCGGGATGTGGCATAGTAGCGTGGATGTAGATAAAGAATGGTCAAGTACTTGCAGAGTCCGAGGATATAGAGAGTTCCGTAGTCAAAATCCGTAGCAGAGAGTCCGAGAGTCTTAGAGGTTAGAGTAGTCAGTAGGAAAGCCGAGTTCAGGAGCCAGCGGGGGTATTCAGACGAGCCGGGTCAATAGCTGTAGGGAATAAACACAAAGAGAGCACGACACAGGTTCCAGGCAACACAGGTAGCAAGGAGCAACGCAGAGCAAGGAAGTGAAGGCAAAGCAGGATATTTAAAGCGTCAGTGACCAATCCGGAAGAGTGGCATGGCGGGGAGGTGTTGAGGAGCTGCTCGTGAGTGACTGAGAGACCAGGAAGTAGTAGAACACAGCTGAGAGTCTGGAACACAAGTGCCAGAATCCAAGACGGCGGCCGCGGCAGATTTCATGGTATGCGCTGGGCGGCGGCCTGGGTAGCGACGGGGGCAGGGACAGCAGCTGCTGCAGTACTGGTAGTGGGTAAGGAGGGGTCACGCACAAGGGACGTGGCCCCCGATTCCTTACAGTACCCCCCCTTCAGTATCGACCTCAGGACGATCCATCCAAGGCTTCTGTGGAAATTTCTTGTGGAAGCGATTGAGTAGAGCTGGAGCATGAATATCTTCCCTTGATATCCAGGAACGCTCTTCTGGACCATAGCCCTTCCAATGTACAAGAAACTGTACTTTTCCCCTGGATAAACAGGAATCCACAATGGACTGTACCTCAAATTCAGATTGTCCTTGGACCGTACAGGGTTGGGTTTAGGGGCTTTGCAGGGAAGCGATTGCTCTGAACGAAAGGCTTGAGCAGGGATACATGGAACGCGTTGGGAATGTTCATTAATGAAGGCAACTGTAAGGGGAACGTGACAGGATTGATTTGTTCCTGAATCAAGAAAGGCCCCAAAAACCTAGGCGCCAATTTCAGGGTAGGAGTCTTCAGTCTTATATTCTTTGCTGAAACTCCAAAAAATCAGGGGATGCGCCCCTTAAGTTGGATGGCTGCTTGATTTTGACAATCTTCATGTGAGTAGTCATTTTTGAGCTTCTGCACTTAATCATTGATTTTAACATTACTACACTATGTGATGTTTTCTTTATTTTCATGGCTACGAGACACGCTTCTCTGATTTTTTGGAGGATCAACTGATGCAAGACAAGTGAAACAGTCTTTATTCAAGAGTTGTAGTGTGTTCATTAGTTTTTTCATCACCTTATATCGCTATTTTATGCACTGCACTTGAGAACGATTTGCTTATGTTTATAATTATTCACACATTAAGTGGTTATTGTATGTATTTTTGGGTTTGTTAGAACGCTATCGAGCACCTTTTTTTCTATTCTTTGCTGAAAGCCAGACTCGGTCCCTGGCTGGTAATTGGGAGCCTGTTGACGACGACGATCTGCTTGAGATTTGAACCTCTGAGCTGCCCTAAGGAGTGCGGATTGGATCTTGATCCATGTGTTCTGTAGCGTGGTTACCCATTCATCGGCTGCTGGCACTCCTGAGGGAGTGTTGGAGATTGGAAGCCGACTTGGATGAAATCCATAATTCACGGAAAACGGAGATTCTTGCATAGATCCATTACGGAGAGAATTGGAAGCAAATGCCGCCCATGGTAATAGATCAACCCAATTATCTTGGGTATCAGACATAAAGCATCGTAGATACTGTTCAAGGCTTTGATTAAGTCTCTCAGTTTGCCCATTAGTTTGGGGATGATAGCCTGAAGAGAAGGATAAGGCCATACCAAGCCTCTTGGAGAAAGCACGCCAAAACCTTGATATGAATTACGATCCTCGGTTAGAAACTATGGACGTAGGGATCCCATGGATACGAAACACTTCTTTGGTAAAAATATCTGCCAGGGTGGGAGAGGAGAGAAGCCCCTTTAGGGGAACAAAATGGGCCTGTTTCGAAAATCAGTCTACTATGACCAAAATGGTAGTCATACCTCTGGAGGGCGGAAGATCTACAATAAAATCCATCGAAATATGTGACCATGGACGATCAGGTACTGGAAGAGGTATGAGTAACCCGGAAGGCTTTTGATGAAGAGTCTTGTTCTGTGCACAAACTGGGCAAGCGCGTGTAAATTCATGAATGAGGTTTGCCATATTAGGCCACCAAAAAGTGCGCTTAATGAGATCCAAAGTTCTCTTGAAGCCGGGATGGCCGGCTGACCAGGCGGAGTCACCCCATTCCAAGATCTTCTGACGAAATATGGGGGCGGCATAAAGGGTTCCTTCCGGTACTTCTAGACCACTCGGAATCTGTGACTGGGCTTCTATGATCTTTTCAAGAATTTCAAAAGAGTTGGCGGAGATTATGCATTTCGAATGTACAATTGTTTCTGGGATTTGTTTGGATTTTTCCTCAGGGGAAAATTGTCTGGACAAGGCATCAGCTTTTATGTTCTACGAAAGACCGCAATATCATCCAGGTATGCCCTCACAAAACTCTGCATCCCTTCTAACAACCTATTGACCAGGCATTGGAAGGTAGCCGGGGCATTCTTCATCCTTAAAGTCATCACTAAAAATTCATAGAGGCCACTCGGTGTAATGAATGATGACTTCTCCCTAGCCCCCTGGGTCAGGGGAATCTGCCAGTACCCATTGCTGAGATCCATGGTCATCAGATACTTTTCCCCCACGAGTTCTTCCAGCAACTCATCCATGCAGGGCATGGGATAAGCATCTGACACCCTCTCTGCATTGAGCTGCCGGTAGTCCACACAGAAGCGGGTGGACCCATCCTTCTTAGGTAAAGGACTTCCCGACAAGCCAAGGGCTCTGGGATGGTACAATTTCCCCAAGGGGCAGAATCTCCTCTACCTCCCTCTCTATACTGCCTTTCACCTCTGCTGATACACGGTAGGCATGCTTAAGCAGAGGACGCAGAACACCTGTGAGCACAAGATGATCAGTAATATGCGATCTGCCCGGCTTGTCCGAGAACAGAACCCTATACTGCTCTTACATAGCCCTAGCCTCTGCTCTGTGCTGCCTACTTAACTGGGACCCTATATCTACCTGCTCCACTGTACCTCCCTGCCTAGCTTCCCCTAGGAGGTCCGGCAGAGTATTCCTCACCGGGTCTCCAGTTGATGGGTTACAGATAGCAAGCACTGAATCCTAACTCAGTGCAAAGTATTCCTTGAGCATGTTTATGTGATAGGCCCTAGTTCTCCCTGTCTCACCATCTAGCTGTACAACATGGTTGCACTCATTCACCTTTCTGAGAACCGTGTACATTCCAGACCAGGCAGCCATTAATTTGTTCTCCCGAGTGTCTTCAGAACAAGCACTTGCTGACCTGGATGAATGATCTACTGTACTAGGGGCGTTCTGATCATACCACGTCTTCTGCTTGGTCTGAACATCCCTTAGGTGTCCTGTGCCAAACCCATGAGCATCTCTAGCCGGTCTCTGAGATCTACCACATACTGAAGCACAGAAGCATCAGTATTGGTAGTCTCCCCTTCCCATCCCTCACGGAATAGGTCCAGAGGTCCCCGTACCCTGCGCCCATATAGCAGCTCGAAGAGTGAGAAGCCGGTAGACTCTTGCGGTACCTCTCGGTATGCAAACAGCAAGTGCTGCAGGTGAATCTCCCAGTCTTTCCCCTCTGCCTCTATAAATGCATGGAGCATCTGCTTCAGGGTACCATTGAACATCTCACATACGGGCCGATTCACTAAGCTCTGATAAGTGGCTTTAAGAGCGCAAAGTGCCCCTTAAGTCCAAAAAAGGCTGCTGTGCGAATCACTAAGCAGTCATAACAGCGCTTTATCGCCCTTAAAAGGCATTTTTTCAGCCCTCCGAGCAAAATGCGCACGATCAGGCGAATGCACTGATTTTTGCCAGTACTTGAGATTCACTAAGCAGCGCTATGTGAATCGGCCTTTAAAAAGGCGCCTGACAAACACGCACCAGCTAAAGGCGGGCGCAAAAGAAGCTGGACTTAGAAAAAAATTATTTGTTTACCTTTCTGCAGGCACACCATACATAGAACAGGCCCGCGAGTATCCCCGGCTGACCCCGCGGGGTCCCCGGGTAATCCCCGTGGGACTACTGCAGCCCCTGGGGGCCTGCAGTACCAATGGTGTGCCCCCAAAAAATAAACAATACTGTAAAAAATACACCCCCCCTAACACATACACTACAGTAATGGACAAAATTACTATTATCCACATATGGATAATAATGCATTTGCCCATTAAAAATACATTAATCACAATAAATGAAATAAATGCATTTTGCACTTACCCTTGTCCGGCACCCACGATGAAGGCCATCCTCTTGAGTGCTGAAAAACATACACAAGAATAAAAAGAGCCAATCTAATGTCCCCTAACCCCTTAATCACCTTAGCAGTTATTAACCGCTATAGTAATTAAGGGGTTAACCCACCCTCACGCACCACTCACTCGGGAGGCTTAAATACCCCCCCCACTATCCACCCATTAGGCCTAACCACCCTCACCCTCTAACACCCGGGAGACTTACTTACCAAGCCTCGAGGACAATAACCCCTTCCCCCACCCCCACTACCCACAATCAAAACAATACACAGCCCCACAATAAACATTACTGTATTTAATAAACAATACTTAACCAACCCACCCCCTGTGCCCCCCTATAAATACATGATTTATTCTTTGACACACAGGGTTAATACCCCAGGCCCACGAGAGTCCCCGGTGGTCCTGGTGGGTGTCCGCAGGCCCCATAGTGTACCAGTACTCCAGGGCCTGGAGGCCTATGGGTGGTCCCGCCAGGCGCTGAGGTCCTTCAGGTGGTCTCCACGGGTCAACGTGGGCCCCAAAAGGGGTCTCCACAGGTGGGCCCGCAGGTGTCTGAGGGTCCCTGGGTCAGCCCCCCAGGTGTCCTACAGGTTGTGGTTTACAGGTCTACCTTGTAAAGTTTATTTTCATTATTTAGATACATTAATAAAGATTTACAATTTTAACAGCCGTCAAATTGCATCCTTAGACCTATATATACAGATGCAGCAACAAGTATTAGAACTCTGCCTGGGTAGATTCTGGGGCAGTCTCACAGTTAATGCCTTAACATTACCTCAACATTTCTGTGAGATTCTTAATGACCCATAGTCAGTGCTCGACAAACACGGTCGCCCACTCGCCAGGCGCGAACGGAAATTGGCCGGTGGCCAGCTACTTTTTCCCCCTGCTCTGCGCAATATATATATTTTTTTTTTAAATAAATAAATAAATAATATCCTCCTGGCTGATTGGCCAATTGGTCGTGACGCGGAATGGAGCCCTTCTCTGCAGGGGTAAGTAATGGCTGCTCCCTGTCTCCTGCCGGCGCTTCCCCCCTCATCCCCTCCAGTCTCCGCTCCTGTCGGGCAGGAGATGACAGCAGGGGATTTCCCCCCCTGTCAACCGGTTCTGCTCCTGTCCCTGTGGCTGCACGCGTGGGGCAGGAGATGACAGCGGGCGATGTCTCCCCTCCCCCTCCCTCCCCTGTCCCGCTTGCCCTGCGGTTCCGCTCCTGTCCCTGTGACTGCTCGGGGCAGGAGATGACAGCAGGGGATTTCTCCCTCCCCCCCCCCTCCCTGTCCCGCTTGCCCTCCGGTTCCGCTCCTGTCCCTGTGGTTGCTCGCGTGAGGCAGGCGATGACAGCGGGCGATGTTCCCCCCTCCCGTCCCGGTTGCCCTACGACCCCCGCTTTCCCCCAGTGCCTGTGGCTGCTCCCGATGCCAGCAGGGGTGTTCCCCTCGGTCCCCGTGGCTGTCTCCGCTTCCCCCTCCCCTCCCACAAATGTAAAAATAAATAAATAACAAAAAATATCCTCCTGGCTGATTGGCCAATTGGCCATGACGTGGAATGGAGCCCTTCTCTGCAGGGGTAAGTAATGGCTGCTCCTCGCGCGCTCGGTCCCTGTCTCCTGCTCACGCTCCCCCCCTCATCCCCTCAGTCTCCGCTCCTGTCCCTGTGGCTGTGGCTGCTCGCGCGGGGCAGGATATGACAGAGGGGGATTTCCACCCCGTCCCGCGTGTGCTCCGGTCCCGCTCCTGCCCCCGTGGCTGCACGCCCGGGGCAGGAGATGATAGCGGGGAATGTCCCCCACCCCCCCGAACCCGCTTCCCCTCTGGTCTCTGCTCCTGTCCCTGTGGCTGCTCGCGCGGGGCAGGCGATGACAGCAGGGGATTTCCCCCCCTCCGGTTCTGCTCCTGTGGCTGCACGCGCGGCGCAGGGGTGTTCCCCTCGGTCCCCGTGGCTGTCTCCACTCCCCCCCGAGAGAGAGAGTGTGTGTGTATGTGTGTATGTGTGCATGTGTGTGTGTGTGTGTATGAGAGAGAGAGAGAACGTGTAGGACACCAGAGGTACCCCCCCACCCCACCCAGTCAGTCATCCCCCCACCCCACCCAGTCAGTCATCCCCCCACCCCACCCAGTCAGTCATCCCTCCACCCCACCCAGTCAGTCAGTCAGTCATCCCCCCACCCCACCCAGTCAGTCAGTCATCCCCCCACCCACCCAGTCAGTAAGTCATACCCCCACCCAGTCAGTCAGTCATACCCCCCCCCCACCCAGTCAGTCACTCCCCCCCACCCAGTCAGTCACTCCCCCCCCACCCAATCAGTCAAAAAAAGTCAGTCATCCCACCCCCTGCCCCCTGCCCAGTCACCCAGTCAGACAGTCAGTAATCCCCACTCAGTCAGACAGTCCGTAATCCCCACCCAGTCACAGTAAGTAATCCCCACCCAGTCAGACACCCCGTCACCCCATCACCCCACCCAGTCACCACATCACCCCACCCAGTCACCCAATCCCCACACCCAGTCACCCCATCCCCCCACAGTCACCCTCTCTCCGTCTCTCACCCTCTCTCCGTCTCTCACCCTCTCTCTCTCGGTTTCTCCCTCTCTCTCTCGGCTTCTCCCTCCCTCTCTCCCTCTCCCCCTCCCTCTCCCCCTCCCTGTCTCTCTCTCACCCTCTCTCTGTCACTCTCTCACTCTCTCTCACCCTCTCTCCGTCTCTCTCTCACCCTCTCTCCGTCTCTCTCACCCTCTCTCCGTCTCTCTCACCCTCTCTCCGTCTCTCTCACCCTCTCTCCGTCTCTCTCTCACCCTCTCTCCGTCTCTCTCTCACCCTCTCTCCGTCTCTCACCCTCTCTCCGTCTCTCACCCTCTCTCCGTCTCTCACCCTCTCCCCGTCTCTCTCTCACCCTCTCTCCGTCTCTCCCTCATCCTCTCTCCATCTCTCTCCGTCTCTCTCTCACCCTCTCTCCCACCCTCTCTCCGTTCCTCTCTCACCCTCTCTCCGTCTCTCTCTCACCCTCTCTCCGTCTCTCTCTCACCCTCTCTCCGTCTCTCTCACCCTCTATCCGTCTCTCTCACCCTCTCTCCGTCTCTCTCACTCTCTCTCCGTCTCTCTCACCCTCTCTCCGTCTCTCTCTCACCTTCTCTCCGTCTCTCTCTCACCTTCTCTCCGTCTCTCTCTCACCTTTTCTCTCACCCTCTCCGTCTCTCTCACCCTCTCTCCGTCTCTCCCACCCTCTCTCCGTCTCTCTCACCCTCTCTCCGTCTCTCTCACCCTCTCTCCGTCTCTCTCACCCTCTCACCCTCTCTCTCCGTCTCTCTCACCCTCTCTCTCCGTCTCTCTCACCCTCTCTCTCCGTCTCTCTCACCTTCTCTGTCTCACCCTTTCTCTGTCTCACCCTCTCTCTGTCTCACCCTCTATACTGCTTTCTTCCAGATCTGACTCAAGCTTCACACGGAAGACATCGGAACCCCCCCTAACCCAGAAGACAGGTAGGGAACACATCCCCTCCAATGTATAACATTGCAGGAATGAGGTACCTGGACATTGAGGGTCTGCGGATCAGGTAAGATCCCAGGTGGGATTGCTGCTTTAAATATTGTGAAGCAGGGGCATCCAGGCACTAGTTAAGGGGTGCAGGAAACTAGTCATTCACATCTGGCTTTTTTTTCTAGATTCGACATTTATACACACACACACACACACACACACACTCACACACACACACACACACACACACACACGCACACACGCACACACACGACTAATTGTAGTATAATGTAATACAATAAATAAACTTATGTCAAAAACGAATGTTCTTACTAGGAATTTTTTAAAATGCGGGGCTGGGGGCGGGATTGGAGGCGGGGTTGGGGGCGGGACTAGAGGCGGGGTTGGGGCGGGACTAGGTGGCGAGTAGATTTTTTGGTTCGGCGAGTAGATTTTTGGGTGATTTGTCAAGCACTGCCCATAGTATTAACACAGCTGGGGGTCCCTGCAAACTGAAAGGGACTGCAGGGACCCCTGCTGTGCTAATCCGATGGGCCATTAAGAATTTTAAAGAAATGTTGAGGCAATTACTGTGAGACTGCCCTAGAATCTCCCAGGAATTTCTCTGGTATGTGTTCTGATACTGGTGTCTACATCAGTATTATAAACTAGATAGGTCAGTTGTGCACCACCAACAGTGTCTTTTCTATATGGGAAGTGTTTTATAACACAACCCATTCCTTTTCTGCTTTATTTATATTAGTTATCGTGCTATATAACTTTAAGCTCGATAGCATTGGGGAAAAAAGGTGCTCGTGCGATATGGCACTTTTTAGCAAGGCAGGCTGAAAACGCACCGAGCTGCCTTAGTGAATAGCGTATTTGGCTTCACCCTTTTGCGCCCGAGCAAAATGTTCCCATTTCAGCGCAAATAATCGGAGCTTAGTGAATCACACACATAGTCCGTTGGTTTGGGGGTGATATGGGGTTATGCACTGGTGCTTCACCCCGCAAGCATCCCAGAGACACTAACAATTCACTCATGAATTGTGACCTGTAGACAGACGTTCACAGAGGTACACAATTGGAGACTTTATAAGGTGAAATTATAATAGGCTTTATTGTGCCTTTTCATCAGGAAATCATCCAAACACGGGGGGGAACAAAGCTTCTATTCACTTAGGAGTATTTCTAGTGAAATCCTATGCAATTAATTCACATCTCCCTTAGTAAAGCATGTCTCGCAGCCCCAAAACATATAGCATGAAATAAGCAGATATAAGCAGTCTCTTAATAATGAAAGTCTTATCTGTTAGCTGCTATAGAGTAAGCTTCTCTGCACTCCTGGAACCGCACCCGTGCGTGCACAGAAAATCAGCATCCAGGTTTAGAAGTCTTATTTGGTGTCTTGCAATCAGCTATGCTGGGCAGAGCTCAAGACCGGTCAGCTCCAGAGATGTGTGTTCTCTCCTGGGAGACTCAAGAACACTGCTCTGTCTCCAAAGTTCAGCTCTCAGTCAGAGCTAAGGAGTTACTTCCTGTCTCAACAGAAAGGCTTTTGTAAGCAATCTAAATCAGTCTGGTGGTGTTTATTAATTGACTACCAGCAGTTAACCACCACACTGCTAGATTAAAGGCACATTGCTTGAACAGGTATCACTCCCCTGTTACATACCTCCCCTGTTTGTGGGAAGCTCGGGCTTGCCACGGCCAAAGCCCATCCTTCCACTCTCATTCTAGATATCTCTGTGACTTGAATGAGAGTGGATGGAGGAAGAGAACCCTCAGTCCTGTTGGGATTGGAGCCCTTTCTCCAGTTTATTCGTGTCTCCTCCTGAAGGTGTTTGAGATCAGCATCCCTCAGTCGCTCGAGGAGGACTTTTTCCAAGTATAGTCTTTTTTCTACGTGCGCAGTCATGAGATTTCCTTCGCGTCGGGTGCTTGTCTTATTGTAGGCATACTGTATGGCAGCAGTTGCAGAGCGTTTAAAAACAGCCCTTTGAGAATTCCGCTCTTGAAGCTATCGCTCTGCCCTTTTCCCACTCAATGGGGTTGCTAGTTCAGCCTCTTTGAGATTAAGTTGCAATTCCACACCCACTTCCAGAGAATGTCCCATCTTTTCAGCTTCATCAGCTAAGGATTCTTCTGGTTTTAATTCAGCACGTGTACCTTCTTTTGTTGCCTGCTGGGTGGCTGAAGGTTTTGCTACTGCTTGTTTAAGAGGTTCAAAATTTGCAACCTTGTCTTTCAGATGAGAGGTTTTCCCAGCTCTCACTGTACCCTGGTCTTCATGGGTTTTTGAAGCTGTGGGATACTGACGCTTAGTCAGGGTCAATACTTGTCCTTGTAGGACTGTAATCTCATCCGCGAGAGATCCCTGTTTTTTGAGTGCGTCTTGCAAGTCTCTTCTCAGGGAATTTATCTGCATGCTTTGCTTTCTCTGAGCTTGCCTCCACATTTTTATTGCATTGTGAAGCACTATGAACTTCTTTGCTTGGGCCACAGTTACTTGTTTCAGTTTCTGGATGTTCTTGTGCTCCCTTTTGTGCCGCGTCACCTGGGTTCTAAGCTTGGCTTTTAGTGTTGCTTTGGTGATACTCAGGGTAGCCTTCCGTTTCTCATGCTGCTTTGCGGGGACATACTGGGTCATCAGACGTTCCTGCAGCACTTCAATTTCTTTAGCCGCCTGCAGCTTTTCTTCCTGCAGCGTTTGCTGCTTCTCCTCAGCATACTGGAGGTGTGTACGCAGACCTTGCAGTTGGTTCTGCAGTCGGTGCTCTGCTTCAAACTTTTCCTTGATTTCTTCTGTCAACTGAAAATTTTCTTCTTTCAGTTTTAAGTTTTCTCTTTTTAATCTTGAATTTTCTCCTTTTTCAGTCTCTGTATTCTTCAGGGCTTCTTTGCAGTCCTCCTTCCATTTACGCACATCTGCTTTGAGAATGACAATCTCCTGGCGTGAGACTTCCTTCTCTAGGTTGAGGGTCTGAAGCTCCTTCTGAGAGACTTTGAGATTTGTATCATAATTGACAGTAGTTTCTTTAGCAATGTTCAGCTCCTCAGTGAGACTGTGTAGTTCCTTTCTGGAAACTTCCAGGTCTGTGCGGCAGCTGTTGGTCTCATGTTGTGAGGCATCCAGTGCTCTGCGGAGTGTCTGAACCTCTTTCTGAGATACGTCCACCTCTATCCGGACACTGTTGACCTCCTGTTGTGAGGCATTCAGCTCTATGCGAAGAGTGTGAACCTCTTGCTGGAAGACTGTCATCTGCTTCAGTGCCTCCTCATACTTCGCTTTAGCGTAGCCACCATTTTATCAGATTGGCTATACTTTTCATTCATGGCGGAAATAGTAGCATTTGCAGTATCTAGCTCAGTCTTGAGATCGTCCAATTCTGTCCTGGCTAAAGAGTAAATTGTGAGCACATCTTTTTGTAGCCTCACGTTATTTTTCTGTAGCTCTGTGTAACCATCTTCCTTTTGTTTCAATTGTTCACGGAGCATATCACAGTCATGCCTGGCATTTTTCAGGATATCTTCAGGGCTGGTCAAGGGATCGTCACTCACTGGTTCCGGCTCCACTTCCCTGGGATGGTTGGTTGAGGGTTCCTCACTGTTGGCACCGGACAGATGCTTTTTTGTGGTACACGACTTCTGCCTTGGGCCCTCTGGATATTCGGTTACCCGCGGGACGAATTCTCCATTTTCTATAGGCTGCAGGGCAACTCGGTCCCCATTTTCCTCCACAGGATCTGCGGACGTGTCTATTCCTTCCACGGTAAGTGAAGAACTGCTTTTCTTTTTCTTTTTCCGCATTTTTTATTTGGATGACACCGTCCCTTCAGGGATATTGGGGTCCCCATCTTCATTTGAAATTTTAGCAGCTTCATTATATACGCCAGGCTTTTCTTGCAGTTGCTTTAGCTGACAGAAATATTGGGTGATCTGCTGCTCCCGCTCTGTCACCTGCTGATCATATTCGTCATCAAAGGGAGCGGTCTTTTCTGTTTGTGCCGAGTTCAGGCACCCCCACCATTCTTGGGGTGTTTTGTGGGTGTGACTCGGTTTGGGTTCCCCATAAGAGATGTCTTCCTCTTTATTGGACTGGTAGGGCCACTCTTCCGTGGGGTAGTGTTCATTACAGGAACGCTGCATCTTGTCCTCCATTTTTAGGCTTTCAGGTGTAATTTTCTTCCTGACCTCAGGAGGCACTATTGCAGATGTTGCCACTGTATTTGCTAGAACCCCCAATTGTGGTAGTCCTACAGGTGGGCATATTCTGCTTGTAGAGGTCGTAGCTCTCACAGGCATCTCTGTAGAATTTTTCTTTCTTGGATAAGTTTTACAATATCAGCAGTTCTGTGCATGCATTTTCTCTCATCAGGTATACAGGATGTGCAGTTGCTAGGTAAAAAAAAGTCTATTTGCTTTACACCATTTACTTGCTAGGTTTAAACTCTCATTAGGTACTGTATGCTGAATGTGTAGTTGCTAGGAAAAAACTTCTGTTTGCTTTACACCATTATCTTGCTAGGTGCAATCTCTCCGCTTCAGCAACAGAATTTGTTTTTCTGCCTGAGTTCAGTAATTTTCAGTCTCATCTTTGGGTATTATGGCATTCACACTTCACACTTTGGGTGTCTGTTTTTGCTCCCAAGATATATATATATATGCAGACTTTTTTACTTGCAGAAAATAAAACATTATTTGCAGTGGACTATTTCTTTCATTCCCGGCAGGGTGACTCAACATTCAGCAATTGGTTTTGAAAAACCTTTTACACAGTTCAGAAATCACTTTTTCTCCTATAGGGCAATTTTACACCCAGAATTTGTTTGCTAAAAAGTCCCCTGCTTCAGCACAGTCTTGTATCAATGTTCACACTTTTCTGCATATACTCCATTCACAGTTGGTAGCCCTATGCGGTGTGGCAACCTTTATTTGCAAAATCAGTACCACTCGTGGGTCACCATCTGTATTCACTGCTTCAGCGAAACTTTTGAAAACAACAAACACCTATCCCTTTTTAAGGGCTGACTCACTTCTTGAACCCTGACTATGGCTGGAAGGCAAAACCCCTATTTCAATGACCATATTACACTTTATGATAGGCAAATAAGGATTAGCTACTTCAGCAGTCTCTCTCCTCTTGGGATTGGGGCAAAGAGTCCATCTGTGGTTTTGTAAGTTTCAGTGCAGTGTTGTTACAGTGGTGTGTATCCCTTTAACTCTGATCTCTGCTGCATGAGGTTTTTTTTTTTGTTTTTTTTTCTAAGTTGCTCAGACTGTTTGTAGGCAAAAAGCATAACAAAAAAAATTTCACATAAAAAACTCCGGTCCTTTTTAACTTCAAAGAAACCTCTTGTCCCACTTCGGACACCATAGGTAGACGGATGTTCACAGAGGTACACATAGCTGTAATATAGGCTTTTATAAGGTGAAATTATAATAGGCTTTATTGTGCCTCTTCCTTTTCATCAGGAAATCATCTAAACACAGGGGGGTGAACAAAGCTTCTATTCACTTGGGAGTATTTCTAGTGAAATCCTATGCAATTAATTCACATCTCCCTTAGTAAAGCATGTCTCGCAGCCCCAAAACATATAGCATGAAATAAGCAGATATAAGCAGTCTCTTAATAATGAAAGTCTTATCTGTTAGCTGCTGTAGAGTAAGCTTCTCTGCTCTCCTGGAACCGCACCCGTGCGTGCACAGAAAATCAGCATCCAGGTTTAGAAGTCTTATTTGGTGTCTTGCAATCAGCTATGCTGGGCTGAGCTTAAGACCGGTCAGCTCCAGAGATGTGTGTTCTCTTGGTCAGTCTCTCCTGGGAGACTCAAGAACACTGCTCTGTCTCCAAAGTTCAGCTCTCAGTCAGAGCTAAGGAGTTACTTCCTGTCTCAACAGAAAGGCTTTTGTAAGCAATCTAAATCAGGCAGGTGGTGTTTATTAATTGACTACCAGCAGTTACCCACCACACTGCTAGATTAAAGGCACATTACTTGAACAGGGATCACTCCCCTGTTACATGACCCTTGATTGGTTAGGATATCACTAGGGAAACATACCCTAGTAAAAATCACTAACAATGCCTTATCTACTGTCTTCGCATCGATGGTGGCAAGCTCTACAGCCTCAGGGTACCGGGTGGCAAAATCCACCACCGTGAGGATGTTACGCTTCCCTGACCAGCTCGGAACCCTAAGGGGTCCTACTAAATCCATAGCTACCCTCTTGAATGGTTCTCCGATTACTGGTAATGGGTCCAAGGGTGCCTTCACATAATCACCCGCCTTACCTACTCACTGGCAGGCATCACAGGAGCGGCAGAACTCTGCCACTGCTCCGGATGCCCCCAGCCAGTAGTAACGCTGCAACAGCCGGGCTGTCGTCCGAGTGACGCTCTGATGCCCCGCTAGTGTAATAGAGTGGTCTACCTGCAATAACTGCTGCCTAAACTCCCTGGCTATCACTAGCTGTCTTCCACCTGTCCAGACTCTATCTAACCTGTAGATTCTTGCTCCCTATACAAGAGCCTGTGGTGCCACAGAAAGTGTCTGACCCCTCACTCCCTAGACTCGGATGCCCGTAGTCTCATACCCTCTAAGCTGAGGTCAGCTTTCACCGCATCCCTGAACTGTGTCCCACCCACCCTTAGTCTCTATTTAGGGGAAAACAGGAACAGGTAAATGGAACAGAAAGTCAGTCTCTGGTGCGACTCAGGCTTACCTGTCTAGTTTCCGCAGAGACCGCTGGAACCATTGGTCTCAAATGCAAGGGGGCAGGGGATGAGTCCATTGTGCTCTGTGCTAACTGACTCCTGGTAATAGCTGCAACTGGAGCCAGCTCTGCTGTAAAGGTACAGGTTACGTGCCCCAGGTCATTGCCAAGTAGAACCTCAGCATCTAACCCGGGCAATACCCCCACCTCCATCATGCCACATCCGGAACCCCAATCCAAAAAGACCCGGGCAGCCTGGAGAGACCACGGTCCTCCATGTGGCACAGTCACTCGCATCCCGGTGCCCGGAAGCAAATTCTCTGGCCGGACCATATCAGGTCGGACCAGGCTAACAGTGGCACTGGAGTTCAGCAAGCCGTCTGCTTGGCGATCTCTGATGGTCACTTTCCGCAGATGCTTCTGCTGGCCGTCATTAGATTGCAACCCGACTGGTGCAACCTGATGTCCCTCTGTCTCCACTGCTGGTGGCAAGCTCAGATCTCTCCACGGACGTCCCTCTGTGGGTTGATTCCGTGGTTGTGCTTGACTCCTCTGTGTGTGCCAGCATACACGGGCGAATGGCCTCACAGCTGGAGAACGTTGCCCCTGATGGGGTCCACTGGACTTTGCATGGTCTGTACAGTCTGGTCTGATGTGACTGTAAGGAATCAGGGAACACGTCTCCTTCGGCGTGTTCCCATCTTACCTGCTGCATCTTGTCCCCCCATCCTATTTACAGAGCTCATGCGCACACGCAGCTCTTCTAACCGTACCAAGGAGCTTGGCCCCGGTTGCGTTGCACGTCTCTCGCGTACGGCATGCACACATGACATCGTGCACCGCTCACCAGCTGCAAGCAAGTACACACCTGTCACCTGTGCCTTGCAGCCAATCTCTGCATCCGCAGAGTCCGCACCTCTGCTCAGCCTCTCAATCCCAGTCAAGCATCTCTCCTATTTAAACCCTGCTATTTCACTTCCTCATTGTTGAGCATAACCTGTGTAGCCTTGTGTTCCTGCGTTCTGTTTTGCCTTGCCTTGTTCCTTGCTGCTTTCTCTCTAGTTGCTTTCACGTGTACCGACCTTGCTTCACTATTGGACCCTCTCTGGATAATGACCCCGGCTTGCCTCTGACTACCCACATCTCTCCATCCTTGACCATGGCTTTTGGACACGCTACTACTCTCCCGGCTCCAAACCCAGACCACGGCATAACGGACATTGACCATTCTGCTGGCTCCACCCCAGACCCCAGCAATTATATAGACTATCCCAATCTCTCCAACCCAGACCCTGCTATGCTGACTATCCACCCTCCAGGCGTGCCTCCGCTGCTGTGGGTGCCCAGTTTCGTACCTTCCCACCTCAGTACTGGGGTCCCGCCTTGTTCGTGGTGAGTGCAAGCGTTACAGTGACCCACTTTGTTGCACAGATAGCATCTTCTCTCGTGTTTAAACTGCAGCTTTGGGGACACTGCCTTCTGCTGCAGGCTTGTGTACCCACTGAGGAGTCTGCTTTGCTCCCTTGGATGGCACAGCCGGTTTCTTGGGAGCCCCTTTCTCATCCATCAAAGAGCGACTGGTCACAAACTCGTCAGCCTTCCTGGCAGCTTCCACATGGGTCTTAGGTTTACGGTCAAAGACCCATGCCCTCATGTCCGAGTGACACTACTGTAATAACTGTTGCTGGAAAATCAAGACCAGCAACGTGTGATACTTAGTGGCATCAACGCCCTCCACCCACTGGGTCCCCTGCAATTCCATGCAGGCCCTGTACCGGACATAGGACTCTCTGGGGTATTGTTCCCCTGTCCTGAACATGCCCCGGTAAGCTTCTGGGGTGAGGACATACTGCAACAGCAGCATTGCCTTAACGTGCTTGTAGTCATCCCAGTCTTTTGGTGGGATGCTTTGCAGAGTCTCTTTTGCCATTCTGGACAACAAGGGGTGCAGTTTCAGCACCCCAGTCCTGTAGCAGTGGTATCCTGTCCCCTCCCAGTCCTGTAGTGGTATCTCTGACATTGGGTTTCAAAGTCACTGAGAAACCCGTCGATTTTATCGGTACCATCTACAAACTTGTTGAAGCTGTGGTGATCCACTCGGGGTGTTTCTTGTTCCCTGTTGAACATGTGGGAGTGAAGGGACATGTTACCGTGCACTGCTGCAAGCATCCGAATCCTCTAATCTGCTGTAGACCCCTCTCCCCAGGAAGCAAGAAGTGCTGTGATTCCAGGGGTGTCGGGTCCAGTAGCCATGGGGAATATCCCTCCCGCATTCCCAAGAACCAGTCCCTTACCATTATCCCGGTGAGCGTCCTCTCTCTCCCCATGTCCATCTCCCTCCGGGGCTGGATTAACCTCCTGTATCCCGGGCTGAAGTGTAATTTCTGCTCCTGCGAGCACGGGCTCTGTGCTCTCAGGCACGGCAATGCTGGCTTCATGCCTTTCCAAGTCCTCCTCCAGTTGCACCTTTGACCGACCAGCCGTCGGTAGTCCATAACCACACCGGACAATGATCTGAGCACTATCTCTGGACCATAACCGTCCTTCTCGTTTGTCCATGTTCACCCGCAGGTACAAGGTTAGGTAACAAAAGGAAACTGTATGCTACCTCTTGCCTTGGGAGCTCGCAATCTTCGAGTCTACCGCTATGCTTTAGGATCCCGCAGGATGCTATACCATATGCTCAATCAGATCCCGCTGCTGCCACCAGATAAAAGCCTGTCATGGGAGACCAGCACTTTTAACACATTTATACCCGGATCCTTTGATTGAGCAAAGCGAAGAGATAAAATAAATTGTAATTTATTTCCACAAATGACATGCACACTATGTTACACAATTACACTGAAAATACACTTACTGGGACAATGGCAAACAAAATAACTTGTTCCCAAAACGAAATTTTGCAAAACAAAGTCTCTATTAGCAATTTCCCAGGAGCGGGCGTTGATCGCAAACGGAGCTTGAAACAGTCCTCAGTCAGCGGTGCAAGTTGCCACCGCTGTGTACTCCAATGGAGCTGCTTCGTTCGTTCTGCCACTGTGGTATTGGTACTTGGAACCTCAGTTCTTACAATCTCTTGAATCTAGTTACGATGTTATGAAGTTTAAAATGAAGCTTAGATGAATCTGGTTCCCGATGGTCTGCACAGATTCTTATAGGGTTAAAACTCCTATACCTAACCTGAGTTTTAAAAACATTTTCCCTTTATACTTTCACAGGCAAAACTCTGCTACCTTACACACTTTTAACTTAGAAATTATAATTCTCTCGCTACCTTATACCTGGTGGGAGATGTTCTTAACCACACATACATTTTTATTACAATTACAGTGTTTCTGGCATCATTGAGTTGCAGATCTGGCACTTCACAATTCCCCAACATGCTTCAGGAGCACCAAGCCAGGGATAATACTTTATTATTGGCCTTGGTACCCCCTCACTGTCACAGTATTTAACTTTTATTCTTTGAAGCAGTATAACAGAAGCTACAGTATACTATGTTTATTTTCTCTTTAGCTTTCTGTTCCAAGTATACAAGTGTACTGTATTAGGAAGTTCCTGAAAACCAATTCTACACGTGAGGGCAATTTATAACTCAGGAAAGAAACACAATATACTCCAAACCGAATGCACTAAAATTTTTACACTTATTTTTATATTTCATATTACGTGTGGGAGCTGTGCCTCAGATCTCTGCGTGTGTGTATGCATATGTGTATATATATATATATATATATATATATATATATATATATATATATATATATATATATATATATATACAGTATATATATATATATACAGTATATATATAAGTATATATATAAAGTGGAAATATACTGTATGCTCATTTGCATGTCTTAGGCAGGTCTGCAACCCCGCCTTTCACCATTATCGCCCAGCACACAGCACTTCCACTGCAGCAAGTGATTCAGGGAAATTACATGCAAATGAGCACTCAGTGGCACTTTTAACTTCAAAAACCATTTTAAACATGGTTCCCTATAGACTTAAGCTTGCTGCATGGTCACAGCTTTGAGCACAGCCAGGGTTAAGATGCATAGCCAGAAAACCCACCCACAGACATATATATATATATATACTTACATATTTTCTATTCTATGAGTAACTACTTTTTTTGTATCAAACTTTTTTATTGGCATCAACACTTACAGATATGTGTACAATATAGTCATCGGCACATGACTGCATGACTTCAATTGGTTCAATTTTGTGTTGGCCAATAGGGTTTTCTATTTTGGGGTGAGGGTGGGGGGGAGTTGTAGAGGGGGTGGCAAGGGGAGAGCGGAGGGGTAGACAAACAGAGGGGAGAGAGGGGGGCGTTCTGGGTGGAAGGGGGATTCTTGGGAGTGGGGGGGGGGGTCTCCGTGGGTATTCATCTCCTCCTCCATCAACGCTATTAACTAATCCCTTCTGACTTAATGCAGGCCTAGGCCCTGTGGTCCTATCCAGGGATCCCAAGTATTCCAAAACTGCAGCATTTTTTTGTGGAGCATGGCTGTTAGCTTCTCCATAGACATTACTTTGTCTATCCTCCTAATTACCGTGTTTCTTGCGGGGGCTTTAGTCTGATTCCAGGCTGCCGCAATTGAGCATCTAGCCGCAGTCAGGATTGATGAGACCAATCTACTCATCGGCGGGGGCAGGTCATCAAAAGGTTTTCTCAGCACCAGGGCCAGCGGGTCTAGGGGGAAGAGAATCCCCGTGGTCTCGTGGAGCAGCATCTGGATCTTTGCCCAGAACCTCTGTATCTCTGGACATGACCACCAAATATGGGCCATGTCTCCCTTTTGACCACATCCCCTCCAGCACAGGTCAGGTATGCCGGGGAAGATCTGGCTCAGTCTAGCCAGGGTCAGGGTCACTGGAATAGAATTTTGTAGATATTCTCTTTTGTTACTGTGCAGATTGAGGTTTTTGCAGTCATCTCCCAGATGTCCTCACACTCGTCTCTCTCTATTTGTACATTAAGGTCCTCGGACCATTTTTGCATATAATGGTGGGTCGGGGGGTCTGAAATTGACTCTATTCCCCTATAAATCTCGGATATTAGTCTTCTTTGGTAACTGCCTTTACTGCATAGGGTTTCGAATCTAGTGGGTGGGGGAATTTGGAGTTTTGGGAGAGTGAAAGCAGGAAGTGCCTGATTTGTAAGAACTTAAACAAGTGAAGGTTTTGTGATTGATATTTGTCTCGTAGTTCCTGGAAGGATAGGATCTCTCCATTCTTCAGCAGATCGGCAACCAGTCTTATGCCAAGACCCTGAAATTGGTCAAATTGTTTTTTAGAACACCCGGGCGGGAAGTTCGGGTTTCTAAAGATAGGGGTGATTTGAGACGGGGTAGCTAGCAGGCCATATTTCCCTTTGTTGTTGAGCCATATGTCCCACGTGCATCTCATTGCTCCTAGCTCAAACCTCCGCGGTCCTCCTTCCCTTCCTCCCTGGGACCATAGTAGAACTTGAAGTGTGGATGGAGCTGCATAGTGGGATTCTATCTCAAGCCAGCAGGTGGAGGCCGGGTCGTAATTCCAAACTACAGCCTGCATCAGCTGAGCTGTGAGATAATACCTGACCACATCGGGGACCCCCAGACCCCCCCTCATTTTTGATGAGAGCATAACCGATCTGGGAACCCTCTGTCTTCTATCATTCCAGATGAATTGGAACAGAAGGGCCTGTATATTTTTCAGAGCTGTTAGTGGGACGGCTAAGGGGAGTGTTTGGAAGAAATAAAGTAGCCATGGAAGGACATTCATTTTGATCGAGACTATTCTTCCAAACCATGATATTTGGAGTTTTTTCCAAGACTCTAAGTCTTTTTTGATCTGGTCAAACAAAGGGGGATAATTATATTGATAGAGGGATATAGGTGATACTCCACTTATATTTGTAATTGGATTGTAGAAGCTTCCACGTTGTGTTTGGTAGGGATATATTGAGTGCTTCTGACTTGTCTATATTTACTTTATAGTCAGAGACTGTGCCAAACTGGTGTAGTAACCTTTGTATGTTAGGGAGGAAGATATGGGGGTCAGCGAGGGTCGGGATCACATCATCAGCGAATAGGGAAATTTTGTGTTCTTTTTCGGAGACCTTGATCCCCTTGATGCTTTTTTCTTCTCTTATTTTGGCCGCTAGGGGTTCAATTGTTAGGGCAAATAGTAACGGGGAAAGCGGGCATTCCTGTCTGGTCCCATTTCAAATTGCAATTGGGTCCGAGAGATCACCTGAGATTTTTACATATGCTGTGGGGTTTTGATAGTGGGCTCTAACCCCCTCTAGGTAGGGACCACAAAAACCAAACTTCAGCATTGTTTGGTCTAGGAAGGACTATTTGATTCTGTCGAACGCTTTTTCAGCGTCGAGGCTCAGAATCATGGCTTTGGTACCTGTGAGATGTACGTGGTCGATAACATCCACAATTTTGTCGGTGTTGTCAGAGGCCTGTCTACCTGACACAAAACCTACTTGATCTGCGTGAATGAGTCGTGGGAGAATCGGGTTGAGCCTGTTTGCCAGGATCTTGCTGT
Organism: Ascaphus truei; assembly: GCF_040206685.1. Classification (NCBI taxonomy): domain Eukaryota; kingdom Metazoa; phylum Chordata; class Amphibia; order Anura; family Ascaphidae; genus Ascaphus; species Ascaphus truei. Next base: position 196,859,422 of record NC_134487.1, on the reverse strand, counting down.
AGATTTTGAGATCGGAATTTAGTAGGGATATTTGTCTATAGTTACCGCAGAGGAGTGGGTCTCTACCTTCCTTGTGAATTATAGCTACTGTAGATTTGCTGCGGTAATGGTGGAGGGGATTGGTTCTCCTTGTAGGAAGGAATTGAACATATCGAGCAAGTAGGGGGAGAGATTCAGCATAAATGTTTTATAGTATGTGTTGAAGAATCCGTCCGGGCCAGGTGTTTTGGCTGGCTTCAGGGAGCCTACGCCTTTGGACAATTCTTCTTGGGTGATTTTTTTATTTAGCTTTCCTATTTCTTCATTTGAGAGGGAGGGGAGGTTACAATGCTCTAGGTATTTTGAGATTGTCTCTAGAGGTATCGGGTTTTTATCTGGTGGGTGAAGATTATACAGGTCAGAGTAGTAATCTGCAAATTCCTGTGCTATTTCTTTTTCTATATAAGAGACTTGCCCTTTTTTAGTGCAGATTTTGGAGATCTGGGACTTAACCCGTATGCCTCTAAGTTTTGTGGCTAAGAGCCTGTCTGCCTTATTGCCCCTGTCGAAGAACTTTTGTCTAGTCCACCTCAGCGCTCTCTCTACTTCCTCTAGTTTCGTTTGTTTAAGGGCTGTTCTTGTTTGGTTTAGTTGCTTTAGTGTTTTTTTAGATGCTGTGGTTTTGTGCTGCTGTTCCAGCTGTGTGATCCTGTCTGTTAGATCTTTTTGGAGTTTAAGTTTCTGTTTTTTCTTACAGGCTGATATCGAGATTAGGTCGCCTCTAACCGAAGCCTTATGGGCCTCCCACAGCATAGCTGGAGCCAAGACGGAGCCTGCGTTAATTTGGAAAAAGGATGAAAGTTTCTGTCTTATAATTATCTCCGTCTCTGGGCAGTTAAGTAGGGAGTCATTCAACTTCCATTTGCATGGGTTATTCTTAACAAAGGGCAAAGAGAGCGTGAGTTCGACAGGGGCATGGTCAGACCAGGTAATTGGACCTATATTCGAGTGGGAGGAAGTCTGGAGGATGTTTCTGGTACCTAGAAAATAGTCGATCCTCGAGTAGGACTGATGAGGGTTAGAGAAGAAGGTATAATCTCTTTGACCCTGGGGCTGAGCCCTCCATATATCTATTAGGGAGAATTCTTCCATTATTTCCCTAAATTTTTTCGCTTTTTTTTTAGATTGAATAGTGTGAGATGTGCTTGCGGTCGTGGAGGGTGGGTCTGTTGTTGTTACAGATTTACCTTGTGTATGTGAGGCGACTGTATTGATGTCCCCTCCTATAATTAAGGAGGAGAGGGCCTGATGCTCCAGGGAGTCCAGATGTTTTTTAATAAATGGGATTTGGTTGTCGTTGGGAGCATAGACATTTACAAGTGTTAAAGGTGAACCCGCTAGGGTGCCCTGGAGCACCAAGAATCTTCCGTCTGGATCAGCTTGTGTTTTGGTGCGGGCAAAAGGGACATTATTCCTTATTAGGATAGCTACCCCTCTTTTTTACTTGGGGAAGACACATAGAATGCCTGTGGAAATAGACTATTAAATTTGTTCGGAGGTACGGGAGAGTTAAAGTGGGTTTCTTGGATAAATATAATGTCACCTTTTGTTTTTATTAGTTCCTGAAGTGCTAGTTTCTGTTTTCTTACTGAGTTAAGTCCTTTTACATTGAGTGTGATTAATTTTATGTCTGACATTTTATAGTTGGTATATTTTTTGGAGCCAGTGGCTCCGATGCCTTTGAAATTCCCACAGCAAGGGCCTAGCTATCAGAGGTGGTGTGGGGGGGGTCCCATGTATCCACAGTCTTTGTGGACAAAGTGGGGATCCGTCGGAGTAGGCGGAGGAGGTAGGGGAGGCACCCCAGGAGAGGGACAGGGGGAGAGGGGGGGGAGAACACATTAGGAAAGATGGGGAAAGTCGGGCCAATAGTTGTCCCTAGAGAAATAACCTCTCTCACGAGGGTGAGAGCGGTGTAGGGGTTAAACACCCCGGGAGATCCTTCCAGGACACAGAACATGGTTGGAGACTGGAGAGAGGGTCCCACACCCTCTGTGAGAAAACTACAGAAAACCACTTCCAGGGGACCTACACAGCGTGGGGCCCACTATATACTTAAGTATAAACTTTTGATAGCCTCTATTTCACCCTGGATTTAAGAAGGGGAAAAGGGTGATAGAGGGGGGGATGTCTGAGGCTATACATGCGATGGTTGGTTACAATGCTGATTAGACATTTATGAGTGCAACAGTAGTTTTCAGTATTAACATTGCATTGCCATGGATGTTTGATGCTTATCACCTCCCTTTACAATATCTGAGAGCCGAGCATTAGTAGGTTGCTATCTTAACAGTGCTTTTACATTTTCAACGTGAAAAATACTTAAAACCTTTATTTACAGGGGGGAGAGGGGAGGGGGAGGAAGGGGGGAGGTGGAGGGGGTATAACAGGAGGTTTCTATGTGCCATCATAATTTGAGTAGTTAATGTGAGTAGTGCTTATCACCTCCATTTCCATTGGGTAGGGGCATAACAACCCTAGGTTGCAATATTGCCAACGCTTTATCTTAAATGAGAAGTGCTTAACCCCTCTATGTCTGATAACTGGGGTCGGGACCAGGGGGAGGGGGGGTGGGGGTTTGGAACCGGGGGAGATGGGAGGAATGGGGGAGGGGGGGTTGGGGGGAGATGGATGGGTGGGTGGGAAGGGGGAGTTTGTGGGTGTAGCAGTAATTTACAGTATTTACATTGAGTTTCTCTGTATGGGTGCTGCTTATCGCCTCCATCTTTATTGGCTAACGGCAGAGCAGCAGTAAGTTGCTGTATTGATACCGTTTTTTTTTTAATACAGAAGTGGTGCTCAACCTCTATTTCCGCCGGCTGTGGGTAGAACCGGGGGATAGGAGGTGGCATGGGGACCGAAGGGGGGGGGGGGGGTGGGGGTGGGAAAGGGAGGGGAGGGGGTGGTGGTGGTGAAAATGGGGGGGAGTGGGGATTTGCATGTTCTGAGGCCATAGGGGGAGTGCAGGGATTCAGAGAGATACCCCCGTTGATTACATTATTTACCCTTTGCTTATACATATGATTAAAGCCTTTAGTTTCTGATTACTTTGATGAGATACATTGCATTTCAGTGGGTTATAATTGGGGTATTGTAGATGCCTACTCAGGGCAGCAAGCTCAAATTAAGGAGCTTGAACGCCTAGGGCGGCTGGGGGGGGGGGTCCCTAACGAAAGGGGGAATCTCTAGAGTTGTGCTTATGATGGAGATGGTGGAAATTATCAGGGCAACATGTTTACACTGAACTGGGGAGGGGGGGGGGTGGTATAGTCATATACAACCTGAGCTTCTTGAACATGGAGAGATGGGTCATTTACGGTGAATCAATGTCCAGGGGGGGTTGGGGGGAGGTAGGAGGGTTGAGACGGTCTTGTTTGTAAGGGGGAATAATCTAAAGAGATGGGCTCCAGGGACTCTGGCCGTCTCAGTCTCGAGAGCCATTGGAGCTTCTGGGCAGGACCTCTGTTGGTGCAGTAGTCCAGGATTCCAGGAGTCCTGCGCAATCGAGTAGGCTTGCAGCCAGTTTTGAGGGTGCAAGGGGGTCCTTCAGACGTTGGGTGCAGACGGGAAAGGGATCGCCCATCTTGTTCCGAGACGTTCAGGGGAGAGGAAGAAAGGTAGGTATACATGCGCTATGATACATGATAGCGTGTGGATGGTTAGGGGAGGGAGAGCAATGGGGTGGGATTCGGACCCGGGGGGAAGGGCAGTCCGGGGATGGGGGAGATGGGGAGGCACAGGTAGGTAGGGGATGGGATCGAGGTGGGAGGGAGAGGGTGGGGGGGAAGGAGAGAGCTGGGGGGGAAGGAAAGGGTTGGGTATGGAGGAGGGGGGGAAGGTCAGGGGTGCGGTGGTAGACTTGGGGGCGAGGGAGATGGTTACAGGGATGATGCTCTGTTGGGAAGCAGGTTTTCTGATCTGTTTCCAGGGTCTGGATCGGTGGCTTTGGAGGTACTCCGAAACCGGAACACTGGAGGGAGCGAGATGCAGGTACAGCAGCCTTCGTTCGGCTGGTCTTCCTTTGGTGGAGGGGGGGAAGGGAGTGAGACAGCGTGGGCAGTTGTTGGAGAAGCTGACATCTTGTGGGGCCGGTCAGTCAGAGGATAATTCCTCGGTAGGCGCTAGGGAATTGCTGCAGCCTTGGTTGTCGGTTTTAGGCTTCAGTCGGTGGCCCCGGGAAGCCTCTGATTGGCCAGCCGTTCTGAGACCCGTGGAACCTCCGCCTCCTCGCCGTGTGCTGCTGTCTTGGAGGGTGCTCTGCGGTCCTGCTGCTGGTTCAACCCCAGCGCTTTCAAGAACGACGGCGAGTACGTAGGTCGGGAGATGGTAAAATGGTGGCCATTCTTCCGGACAATCAATTTAAAGGGGAAGCCCCATCGGTAAGACATGCTGCGTTCTTTTAGAATATTAGTGAGGGGCTTCATCCCTCTCCTCTTCTCAATGGTGGCCCTCGACAAGTCACTGAAGATTTGGAGTGAGTTATTCTCTATTTGGAGATCTCCTACCCTCCTGCTTGCGGCCATGATTTTCTCCTTGGCTGAATACATGTGGAGTTTTATGACCACATCCCTGCGTCGATCTGGGTCTGTGGATTTGGGGCCCAGTGCCCTGTGTGCCCGATCCATGTGGAGGTCATGATCAGATATATCTGGGACCAGGAGCAGAAATAATTTACGAAGGTAAGTGTGGAGTATATCGGTGGAGACCGTTTCTGGTATGTTCCTTATTCTTAGATTTTGCCTTCGATCCCTGTTTTTTTGGTCTTCCAGGGCATCTCTCAATTCAGCAACTTCTTGGCCTAATCTAATCACCTCGTCTTCCGTTGCAGTCTGTGATCCTATCACATCTGTGATTTTGCGCTCCAGCACGTCAGTGTACTTCGTGAGACTGTTTATATCTGTTCTTAGGCCCTCTAGGGCTGTATTCAGGTCTGTCTGAAATTATTTTCGCATCCTGTGGAACAGGGATTCAAAATAGTGTTTGTTGAGGCCGTTTTCTTCAAATCTAGCGTGGGCCGCTTCTTTGGTGCCATCTTGGGAGTCCTCGCTCTGTTCTAAGGGGCGAGATGCAGGGGCAAAATACTTAGTGACCCCCTGGTTTCCATTTGGCCGGGCTGGCATCTTCCTAACTTTATGGGGTGCTGCTCACGCGTTTATTGCGGGGTTTTTTGTGGTGTAAGTCGCTTGTTCTGGCGGATTGTTCGTGAGGGTGTCGGGAGCTCCTCAACTACTCGACCATGCTCCTCGACATCACTCTGAGTAATTACTTTTGATCAAATTTTTGTGAAACCAAACAACATTTAGGGGTCGCTCAATAAGATTGATTGTGCATGTCTACTTAAAGGCATGTCTATTTACTGCAACTCTCCCTGTTTCTTCACCAAATAATGACCTCAAATTACTTCAAGAACTAGGTGCCTATGAAACTATTAATCAGACACCCATAAAATCAGCAGAAAATAATGTGAAGGACATTAGTGGTATCTTAGTGAAGAACTTGTTGGATTGGCCATTTACAATGAGGAGGTTACGATGGAGTCAAAGCGTGCAATGTTGAAGAACTTGAAAGTGAAGGATGGACTTGTCCAACCACCAAAGCACATTCAGCTGAACAGAAGAGCATCAATTGGAATGAACAGCGAAGATTTTGTCACAAAGAACACAATGAAATTCTTTGTGCAGTTAGGAATACCTCGAAGTTTCTTAGAATTAGATCCAGAACTTGGTGTCTGAGAGAGGACTATGTGCAAACAAAAGAGATTGTTAAAAATGTGTGTGTTGTAAATGGCAATGCTTAAAGAGGTGTAGCGTTTGTCTTTTGTCACTGTTTTGTCACAGAAATTGTATTTGTGACGGTGATGCTTGTAATTAAAAAAAAAAAAAAAAACCTGTTTAGCTATTTGCACTTCTATATTTATACTAACTGTAAATTCCTCATGTTTTCTGTTTGTCTATGTGTGACTCAGTGTGTGTGTCTGTGTTTCTCTGTGTGTGTGTATGTGTGTTTTTTTCCTCTGTGTGTGGTGTCTCCATCTGCCAAGCGCGTTGAGGTGGCTACTGCAGCTGCTGTGCATGCGCGCCGTGCCGGTGGCTGCTGCGCATGCACTCTGAGCCGGTGGCTGCTGTGCATGCGCGCTGTGCCGGTGGCTGCTGCGCATGCACTCTGAGCCGGTGGCTGCTGTGCATGTGCGTGGCTCCGGGTGTTGCTGTCAACACTGACGTCGCATATGGCCTCTTCTGCCAGCAGTGATTTCACATCCATTATCAACTTCCGTCACCATGAAGGTGATTTTGTCCAAGCGAAATATTGATATGTGCCAGCCAAGAAGTTTCACTTCAAAAAGCCTTAGTCGCCAAGCAATATACAGTGGTGACAACCTTTATTCTAACTCGGCTAACTCCGCGAATTTCAGATTATCCCGGTTATGTGCGGTTTTGTGTCGTTTTCGCCCGGAGTGAATTGCGTTATTTTCGCGCCCGTGATTTTAGCATTTTATTCTCGCTGTCTGCAATACTGCAATGCCGTGTAAAAACTCATGGGGGCGTTTGTGAGCTGTTGTCTTTGAAGTCTAATACCTACGTGGTTCAAACTACGTCAGTACACAGTCTGTCCGTGCGCGCGCAGTAATTGTAAAATTGCATATCTAAAGTACATGCATTTGCAGTGCTGTGCTGCTGTACGGTACTGTACTGTACTGCCAAACCGCAAAGCCGCAAGATCGGCAACATTGTCAAAAAAGACCTATGATCGCGCAATTGGCGTGGGAACTAGGGCCTCAGTCAAGTTCACGGCCAATTGGCGTTGGAACTTCTGTTCTAGGGCACCTAGAAATAAAATTCATTTTGCCCATAGATATTAGGAACCCCCTCACTTGACCCCAACAGGGTCCTACCATTGACCGTAATGGCGGAGAAAGCCGCGCTGCTTTGAAACGGCTAAGTCAGACTGAGCAGAAACCTGGAACCCATAACTCCGGTTCTGTTCAACCTAGAGGGCTCAGATTCGGTCACCATGTAGTCCTAGTTCCGGCAGGATTGCATGGCAGGTTGTCGCCACTGTACATGCATTTGCAGTGCTGTGCTGCTGTACGGTACTGTACTGTACTGTATGTCTCATTTGAAAATTGTTGAAATGCATACAGTAGGCGTGTACAGTACTGTAGTAGTGTAAAGGGAACCCTCGCTACTGACATTGTTTGAGTAACCCTTTTGGCAATATTGTATCTCCTTTCACATGTCAGTGCTACACACTGTATCAAACATTTAGAAACATTTAGAAACCATACACTGTATCATTGCATATATTTACCTGCCCTTTTAGAGGGTATAGAGCTACAGTAGCCTAGAATTTATATGGGATACATACTCCTTTTTGGTCTACCCTTGCTCCACTTTATTTTTAATTCGCCGCTAACATAGGATTTATGTATTGAGGACCGTATATTTTAATTGAGGATCTTTCCCAATAAATTTGTTTTTAACTTGATTTCATTACACACATTACATCTATCCCACACCATTCCTTTGAACGTGTGTCTGGTTTGAATCACCTTCCTGCTTGACAGCAATAATTTGCTGTGCATGCGCTTGTAACTTCGCCCACCACTGCTTGCTTACTGTACCTGAGTGAGTGACCAAAAAGAAATTTAAAATAAAAAAAAATTTATGGTCATTTTTTTTATTTTTCCTTTCTCCACAAGCCTGCAAAAACCATCTTATTGTATAACGATATTCAATCTGTGGAATGTGAATAAATATTAATTAATAATATATACTGTAATGTACTGTATAAAATATATATATATATATATATATATATATATACAGTGTTCGACAAATCACCCAAAAATCTACTCGCCCAACCAAAAAATCTACTCGCCACCTGGTCCCGCCCCCAACCCCACCCCTAGTCCCGCCCCCAACCCCGCTTTAAAATAAAATATATAAATAAAATACATTTAATAAATTCCTAGTCAGAACATTCGTTTTGGCAAATGAATTTATTACATTATACTACAATTAGTCCTTGTTACGTGTGTGTGTCTGTGTGTGTGTGAGTGTAAGTGTATAAATGTCAGATCTAGAAATAAAAGCCACAGGTGAATGACTAGTTTCCTGAACCCCTTAAGCAGTGTCTGGACGTCCCCGCTTCACAATATCTAAAGCAGCAATCCCGCCTGGGATCTTACCTGATCCGCAGTCCCTCAATGTCCAGGTACCTCATTCCCGCAATGTTATACATTGGAGGGGATGTGTTCCCTACCTGTCTTCTGGGTTAGGGGGGGTTCCGATGTCTCCCATGTGAAGCTTGAGTCAGATCTGGAAGAAAGCAGTGTAAGTTATTTTGGTGTAGTATAGGACAGTTAAGATATATAGGGTAAATAAGATATCCAGATACAGAGAGGGGGAGAGAGAGGAAGAGAGGGAGAGGAAGAGAGGGAGGGAGAGGAAGAGAGAGGAAGAGAGGGGGAGAGAGAGAGGAAGAGAGGGAGAGATGAAGAGAGGAAGAGAGGGAGAGGGGGAGAGAGGAAGAGAGAGGAAGAGAGGGAGAGAGAGGGAGAGAGAGGAAGAGAGGGAGAGAGGGAGAGAGGAAGATATGGAGAAAGAGGAAGAGAGGGAGAGAGAGGAAGATAGAGGAAGAGAGAGGAAGAGAGAGGAAGAGAGGGGGAGAGAGGGAGAGAGAGGAAGAGAGAGGAAGAGAGAGGAAGAGAGGGGGAGAGAGGGAGAGAGAGGACGAGAGGGAGGGAGAGGAAGAGAGAGGGAGAGAGTGGAAGAGAGGGAGAGAGAGGAAGAGAGGGAGAGGGAGAGAGAGGAAGAGAGGGAGAGAGAGGAAGAGAGGGAGAGAGGGAGAGAGGGAGAGAGGGGGAGAGAGGGAGAGAGGGAGAGGGGGAGAGAGGGAGGGAGAGGAAGAGAGTGGGAGAGTGTGGAAGAGAGGGAGAGAGTGTAAGAGAGGGAGAGAGTGGATGAGAGGGAGAGAGAGGGAGAGAGAGGAAGAGAGAGAAAGAGGAAGAGAGGAAAAGAGGGGAAGAGAGAGAGGAATAGAGAGAGAGGAAGAGAGAGAGAGAGGAGAGAGAGAGGAGAGAGAGAAAGAGAGAGGAGAGAGAAAGAGAGAGGAGAGAGAAAGAGAGAGGAAAGAGAGGAGAGAGAGAAGAAAGAGAGAAGAGAGAGAGGAGAGAGAAGAAAGAGAGGAGAGAGAGAGAAAAAAGAGACAGAGGAGGGAGAGAAAAAGAGACAGGAGAGAGAAGGAGACAGAGGGAGGAGAGAAAGAGAGAGGGGAGACGGGGGAGACCAGAGAGATGGGGGAGACCAGAGAGAGGGGGGAGACCAGAGAGAGGGGAGAGGGGGGAGACCAGAGAGGGGGGAGACCAGAGAGAGGGGAGACCAAAGAGAGGGGAGACGGGGGAGACCAGAGAGAGGGGAGACGGGGGAGACCAGAGAGAGGGGAGAGGGGGGAGACCAGAGAGAGGGGAGACCAGAGAGAGAGGGGAGAGGGGGGAGACCAGGGAGAGGGGGGAGACCAGGGAGAGGGGAGGGGGGGGGAGACCAGAGAGAGGGGAGACAGGGGGAGACCAGAGAGAGGGGGGCAGGGGTGACTGACTGACTGGGACAGGGGTGACTTACTGACCGGGACAGGGATGACTGACTGACCGGGACAGGGGTGACTGACTGACAGGGACAGGGGTGACTGACTGACCGGGACAGGGGTGACTGACTGACTGGGACAGGGGTGACTGACTGACCGGGACAGGGGTGACTGACTGACCGGGACAGGGGTGACTGACTGACCGGGGCAGGGGTGACTGACTGACCGGGGCAGGGGTGACTGACTGACCGGGGCAGGGGTGACTGACTGACCGGGGCAGGGGTGACTGACTGACCGGGGGTACCTCTGGTGTCACACACATACACATTCTCCCATATATATACACACACACACTCCCACACACATATATACACACACTCCCACACCCATATATACACACACACTCCCACACCCATATATACACACACACTCCCACATATACACACACACTCCCACATATACACACACTTCCACATATATACACACACTTCCACATATATACACACACTCCCACATATATACACACACTCCCACATATATACACACTCCCACATATATACACGCACTCCCACATATATACACACACACTCCCACACCCATATATACACACACCCATGCATATACACACACACACACACACACGACAGGGGGAAGAAGAGGTAAGGCAGCAGGACCGAGCACCACCACTGCCACGCTCGTAACCCCCCCCCTTCCCGTGACCATCTCCAGCCCGGAGATGTGGGGACATGGAGAGAAGGGGGAACACCCGCACAGCAATCCCCTGCCCCGCGCGGGACGCGGGGACAGAGAGAGAAGAGGGAACACCCGCACAGCAATCCCCTGCCCCGTGCGGGACGCGGCCCCTGCCCCGCGCGGGACGCGGGGACAGGGAGAGAAGGGGGAACACCCGCACTGCAATCCCCTGCCCCGCGCGGGACTCGGGGACAGGGAGAGAAGGGGGAACACCCGCACTGCAATCCCCTGCCCCGCGCGGGACTCGGGGACAGGGAGAGAAGGGGGAACACCCACACTGCAATCCCCTGCCCCGCGCGGGACTCGGGACAGGGAGAGAAGAGGCCGGGGAGTAAGGGGGCTTGCAGGGAAGGAGCAGAGGGGCCGCCAGACGGAGGATTGGAGAGTACTTACTCTCCAACGATCTCCGGCCAGAAAAAATGGCTGCTCATTGGGGGCGGGCTCATATAGAGCCTGGCCGCGCGCCCACAAAGCCTGGGAGCGCGCGCCAATCAACTGTCAGGTAGGGTTTTTTTTTTTTTTTTCAGCCAGCGCGAGCGGAAACATTTTCAGCGCGAGCAGGGGGGAATTTAAAAAAACGAACACGTGTGCTGCTTGGGCCAATATTTACACGCCCGGGGGTTAAATCCACCCGCCCCGGGCGAGTAAATGTATAGGATTGTCGAACACTGTATATATATATATATATATATATATATATATATATATATATATATATATATATATATATATAGAAATATTATTTTTTCCGTCTGTATCTTGTTCATCATTCTGTGAACAGTACAGTAGTTCAGTGAGAGAGGAGAGGTTTTGTGTACAGTATACATAGCGCTTTGCATATACATTTTGCAGGCACAGGTCCCTGCCTGTCCAGTGGAGCTAACAATCTACTGTTTGTTTTTGGTGCCTGAGGCACAGGGAGTTAAAGTGACTTGCTTTTTATGTACTGTATTTGGGGGTTGTATTTGGGGGTTTATTGATCAAATTATTATGATGAATTGCCTTTTGAAATTACAGTGCTGTACTCTACAGTATGTAATTTCTTTGAACTGTAGCAGAACTAATCCTTCATCCCTCCCCCACACACACACAAACTACTGTATTTTAGCCAGACACCTCCAGAGGGTCATTCATTTTCTGAAGTTAGTCATTGTGTTTTTAATCCGTCCCTAGCCAAGCGTCAATCGCCTGACTGCACCTGTATTTACTCTTAGCCTCTTTGAGATGGGAGCTAGCTGCTTACTGCGCATGACTCACCCAACCCCCCAAACCCTTTGAGGCTTTGTTTATGGTAATGATCTGGAAAATCCCCTCTCGAATTTGAAATGTAAATCTGATGTGCACGGCATTGTGAGAATTGAGAGTAAAAACTGATTAACTGATTAACCATTAACTGATTCTTGTTGTTTTTTCATTCATTCTTATACTGTCGGGGGGGGAGGGGGTGTGGTTGTTGTCAATGATTACGATAACCAGGAATGTGAATAAATATTTATTTTATTTCATCAGGGAAAAAAAAATACAAAGATAAAAATAATCATCTTTCTAGTCACCACCCTCGTCCAAACACTGTTTGATTTACGGCTGTGCTCCACTTTGCTTCCTGCTGCTGCTGCTGGAGGAGTTCGCCTGCATTTCCCCGCTGGACTGCATGCCGGGGAGTCGCTGCTCCTCGAGGAGATCACCGCCGGTCACACGACCGCCCTACGTGATGTCATAGTCACGGAAGGGTTGGCGGTGCAACATTCAAGATACAGATGACTGAGTCACGGTGATTTCAATTCTCCTAACCGTGAGTGTCTGCAACAATTGGTGCCCAGAGCTGGGCCAGTTGCCACACTAACTACACATATACAGAGATCACGTCTAATCGTGTTATAAATCCTTATACTATGTATTCATGTATGTAGCAACTACCATGTCATTTCTGATGCACCTGATGGGATAACCTGTTTATCCGGTTTCACTTTGCTGAGTGCAGGTTGCTCGAAAAGCTTGTGGGACATTTAATATATCGACTCAAGAGGATTACCCACACATTAACAAGGGTTGGTGGTGACTATTTTTAGAAATATATATTTTATGGGACATCTCTTATCCATTATTAAAGGTTTTTACCTATCATTAGTGCAAGATGGATGAGGAACATGAAGCAACAACAGAAACTCCTACAAGTTATGTTCAAAAATGTGGGAACAATTCAGAAAGAAGCAAAAGGGCTTTGCATTTATTTGATGAAACTTCAGCTAACATCACATGTGATAACTCTACAGATCTAATTGATCACTTTGTGAAGTTGGAAAAACTCTTAACTCAAGATATTAGAATTTTCTGGGACATAACATCTTTGGAGAACTATTTAAGGGTTAAACGCATCCCTAGAGGATTGCGTGTGAAAAAAATGCCCTCTTTTGGCTTTCCAGACAAAGATTTTGAAATGCATTGGAGAAAAATATTAGACACTTGCTCAACTGAACTTATGGAATTGATTGTACGGTATAAAGTCAAAGAGAAAAAATCCCTAACTACTGAAATTGATATTCTCAAAAGAGAATTACACAAATTCAGTGATATGGATCGTTTTTCACACAACGATAAAATTATTTTACAAAATATAGAGAAAATGGAGAAGGGAGTAGTTTCAAAAAAACAGGACAAGTTTTTTAGAGACAAAACAGACTATGAGAGGAATCAAGTGTATGCTTGGGAGAGATTGGGCTCTACTAGAGATTTTGACAGGTCTAGAGTTCCACTTCACTCTACACCTCGCAAAGTGTCTGTAGAGCATGATCATTCTATTCAAAAAACAACCACAAGATCTATCTTGAAATCACCATACACAGAACGTAGGTCTAGTTTTGATACGGATTTGTCCGATAACATGGATAGACCATCTGTGTCTTTTTCAAAACACAATATTAAAGACCATAGAGATTCTGATGATGGTTATTTCAATAAAACATATATATCAAGTCATAAAGATGATAGATCAAAAGCCAATCCCTCAAACATGCAACAAATACCGTCAAAAAACGGAAAAAGTGTAGAAGGGGCAAGAAGAGCAGAGAGAACATCAGGCTCAGACAACAAGAGGAAAAAATACTCATAGACCCCTCCCTTAGCAACATCATTATTATTTCCGATACTCCTCTCACTTCACAACAAATTGTCCTGCTTAATAAGGGTTTAAATTTTGCCCCCCAAGAAAATTTTGATCTTTTCAATACAATTATAGATCTCCAAAAGAATACACAAAAACTGGCGCTGAAAAAAAAAAAATTGTTTTCCAAAAAAGGCCATACATCTTTAAATCAAATTCCTGATGTCTCTGAATCTGATAATACACTGCTGAACAACGAAGTCTGTTCTTTCACAGAACATACATTAAACTCTGATATGCATACACTCTATGATGAATGTTGTATAGACAATCCTATAGACCCCCCCTTTTTTGGTCATGTTGATTCAGGTTTTAAAAATCGTTCCTCCTTTATTCCTAACAGCTCCAAAGGACCATGTATTTCTACATTCGAGAGTCTGGTAGATAGAGACCTTAGATTACTGGCTAAAGGTTTTTCCTTTCCAGGGTCTCTCTCTACACTAAACAACCTGACCAAACAAGAAAAGATAGACCTAGATCTACTTAAGAATGATAAGTCTATTATAATCAAAAATGCCGACAAGGGGGGTGCCATTATAGTACAGTCATCAATTAAATATAGGAATGAAGCTATCAGACTATTGAGTGATAACATCTTTTATACACGATTGAGAACAGACCCCACTAAGAGATTTCTTGCAGAATTAGAAACACTTCTGGAACTTGGTGATGTCTTACAGGTTTTAAGCACTAGAGAAAGGAAATATCTTATGTGTGAATCTCCCATTGTACCGGTGTTTCACCATCTCCCAAAGATCCATAAGTCAGTGGAGAACCCTCCGGGGCGACCCATTGTCTCTAGCATTGGATCTTTGGGAGATGGTGTTTCCCGATATGTAGATCATTTCCTACAGCCCATTGTTCGGCATTTACCATCCTTTATACAGGATACCACTGCGCTACTTTTTGATTTGGAGAACATTGTTTGGAAGGAGGGGTAAAGGTGGGTCACCATGGATGTCACATCACTATACACCATCATTGCACATGAACATGGCCTTAAAGCAATTTATCACTATTTACAATTATCCTCACTTTTCACTGCACAAATCACTTTCATTAATGATTCCATTTTGTTTTTATTAACACACAATTATTTTCTTTTTGATTCACTTTTCTATCTTCAGACACAAGGCACGGCAATGGGGACTTCATTTGCCCCCTCATATGCCAATCTTTTCATGGTTCTATGGGAATCTATTCACATTTTTTGTAGCACTAATACTTTTCGTTCAAATATAATTTTTTATAAACGTTACATTGATGACTTGATTTTCATTTGGGACGGTGACCTTCACACCCTGCACACCTTTATTGACACTCTAAATGTTAATGAGATTAATCTTAATTTCACGTTTAACACTGATCCACACAGTATCAACTACTTGGATGTGACACCCCATGGTGGCCCAAACTCTGCTATATTAACTGACATTTTTACAAAACCCCATTCAAGAAATTCATACTTGTATGCCAAAAGCTGTCACCCCAGATCTCTGATCCGTGGGATTCCAAAAGGGCAATTTTTACGTTATAAACGATTATGCTCAGACCAAGAAAATTTTCTCCAACATTCACACGACCTAAGCCTGAAATTTGCAGAGAGAGGTTCTCTAAGAAAGACATGTATCACTCTTTTGTTCATGCTGATTGTTCTGATAGCACAATGCTGTTAAAAGGAAACAAAAATCAATCAAAGACAAAAAACAAGTTTCAAGATAATCCTTTATTCATAATCAAATTCAGCAGACAGGCATCACAAATTCAACACATCATATCCAAACATTGGAATATATTGAAACTTGATCCAGATTTGGAACCATTTATCTCAAGGCCCAGATTCGCATTCAAGAGGGCTAATACCCTGGCAACATCCCTCTCCAAAAGTCTCTTTCAGTCGCCATCTCAATCCAAGGTCAGGAACATACCTAAAGGGTTTTTTAAATGCGGCTTCTGTAAATGCTGCCAATACGCATTACCCACCAAAAAAGTCTTTACAGCTTCCACTGTCAATAAATTTAGAATTTCAACATTTATTAACTGTCATACGAGCTATGTTGTGTATGTCATACTATGTGGCTGTAATGCTAAATATGTTGGCAGGACGATCCGTCCATTACACATGAGGATATCTGAACACATCAGACTGATCTATAAAAGAGATCTTTTACATCCTGTAACCAAACATTTTACATCATGCTCACTTGGCAGTTTAAACAACTTTAGATTCTTTGGCATTGCACATATCCCCATACACATCAGAGGCGGGGATCGACTAAATAGGTTAAACAAAATGGAGATGCAATGGATTTTTTCTCTAAATACTCTTCAGCCACATGGCCTTAATGTTGACTGGGAACTGCAGCATTTTTTGCATGATTAAATATATTTATGCTGCCACTGTTCACTCATTCCCCATAGAGATATCCACTTTTTATTGTATTCATTATTGGAATCATTATTTATCAGACATATGTATTATTTATGTTCTAAATTTATTGATTGCCAGGAACATACCCCTGTATATATGTGTTTGTACATCTATCCACATATATATATATATATATATATATATATATATATATATATATATATACATTCTCTCTATCAAGTTACTTTTTTGTATACTGCTGTATAGAACTAGAGATCCTGGCATTGCTTTTAAAACTGTTTTTAACCCCCTGTTACATAGTAATTAGGAGAGTTACCCACCTCACCTGATCTTTACCTGGTGCAGGTGTTTTGTGTTAAGTCTGCCTATATCTATGTACTCCCCACACTGATGGATCACTCTTTGACAAAGGCCTGAGGGCTGAAACGCGTTAGAGGATCCATCAGCTACACATGTCTGTCTAATAAATCTTTCTAGTCACCACCCTCTTCCAACCCCTGTTTGATTTACGGCTGTGCTCTGCTTTGCTTCCTGCTGCTGCTGCTGGAGGAGTTCGCCTAAAAATAATCATGCAGCCTTTATTAAATTCTTCTGGCAGATTGAAATCGGATAAACATTTACAAAACATTTGTAAAACATGGAGATACATGAAAAATGGACATTTATGAATATTAATTAATAATATATACTGTAATGTACTGTATAATATATATATATATGTATATATATATAGAAATATTATTTTTTCCGTCTGTATCTTGTTCATCATTCTGTGAACAGTAGAGTAGTTCATTGAGAGAGGAGAGGTATTGTGTACATCAATACAGCTGTTTATATACTGTACAGTACATTGTACTGTAGACAACAGATTAGACTGGACACAAAACTCCACCTCCCCCCAGGCCACCCTTTTTTCCTGAAACGACATGAAAACAAAAAATTAGTGCAGTTACTGTAGTACTGTAGGCAGTCACTGTGGTACTGTCAAACTAGTCTATACTGGAACTACTGTATACTGTGCACTGTAACCTGATGGCTTGTGCTGCTCTCTCTGTGAAGAAAAAACTGTTCTGTAACTACTGTATACTGTACTCTGACTATTGGGAAAGAAAAAATCTGTGCCATACTTACCTGTATCATACTGTACTTACAATACTATAGCACAGTACTACTTTCCTGATGCTTGCCCATTAAGCACTATGACAATGGGCAACACAGTGGCAATATGGTCTATATATTTATTGCAGCATTCCACGGTGAGTACATCGTTCCAAAAACTCATTATGCCTTCAACAACTCATCCTTTTTGTAGGGTTTCGCCACTTTCCGGATATGGTCCTTCATCTGATGCCAGACCATTTCGATCGGATTGAAGTCTGGCAATCTGTCATTGGAAAAAAGGACAATTGGTTTAAGAGCTAAAAATAGTAGGGGAACAAAAATGGGACATGGTCTACTGCACTTACTCCGCTGGCGTCTTCATCCAGTTGATGCCGCGCTCAAGGATATGCGCTGTTGACGCGGTGTGCTTCGGATCGTTGTCCTGGTAGAAGCGGTGACCATTGGGGAACTCGCGTGTGATGTATTGCACTATCTCGTGCACAATGTTGTCTTGGAAGAAAGCTTTATTCATGATTCCATAAGCAAGAAAAGAAAAATGCTCAAAAAACTGCACAATAGTACAGAACAGTGCATACAGTAAGGCAACACTAGTAAAGTACAGTGCATTAGGCAACATTATATTTGATAAATTTTACCTTCAAAGATGACAATGCATCCCGGTCCACGCCTAGAGATGGCACCCCACACATGCAGTTTCACAGGGTGTTTTGGCCGCGGCTTCAAAGATATGCGGCCTTTTTTGTGGAACGCAAAGCTTGCAAATCTCTCCAGCGACACAGTAGACTCATCGGTGAAGATGCAATCCTGGAAAGTCTCCCCACTGTCGATCCATGCCTGGGCCTGGACCACTCTTTTGATTTTGTTTGCGTCCCGTATCATGTGGGACGCTCTGTAATGACAAGGAATAAAAAATTTTAGCGGCACAGTACACTACAGTTTCCTAAACAACACTTTTACCTCCTGTACTGTCCAGTACTAAACTCACACGTCCATATTTCCATCCAATGCTGCGTCTCACCTTCTTTATGCTGCTCTCGGATACAGTCACATTGTGCTTTTCCTGCAGAGTGTTTTTAACACTTAATGCACTAATCTCATCATTCTCCTCACTTATTTTGTCCACCAGAAGAGTTGTCTCCCTACAATGTAAAGAAAATATATTGTTTTATTAATATGCAGCAATATAAAATGTATATAAATATAATGTTGTAATATAAATATAAATATACATCATATATATACTGTTGTACTAGAAATATAAATATACAAGAAATATATACTGTTGTACTAGAAATATAAATATACAAAATATATATACTGTACTGTTGTAATATAAATACAAACTATAGAAAGGGACCTCGCTCAGACCCCTAGAAGGTAGAGGCGTGCTGCCTGGGGATGTAGTCACAGGAAGTGACGAAACATGCAGCATGTCGGGTCTTTAGCTGTATGATTCATACCTTACCACGCCAGCTATCTCTACTAGCTCCTCTAGTGCGCTGACCTGTGTCTAACTTTCATTTGATACACCATTTAAAGAGGTGTTAGTGCTGCTACAGGGCAGCACTTGCTATTCACTATCAAAATAGCCTGCCTGCTTTAAATACTACCGTGCATGTTCTTTCGATGCAGCCCTGTATAGACACGGCTGCTCTGACTACCTAGGTCTCGTGTGCTATACCATTTTTCTCAATTGCAGCAGTTTACGAGTGAGCAGCTCTGCGGTCACATGGGCACCAAAAAACCCCGTTGAAAATATTACCAAGCAGCCCAGACCTGCGTTTACTATTTTTCACTACTCCTGCTACTAAAGGTGCACAGCATCCTCGTACCTACGCCCGTTTGAGACGCACACTATACCAGATACAGCACAAACTTTGACACATGAACGCACCAATGTACAAAGAATACGCATATATACTGGGTTCATATCAAACTACGATCTATAGTGATCCATAGGCACTACGCTCTGTGTGTCACTATGTGTAATCACTATTGAACATTTCCTCGACACCCAGTACTCCCTTTACCCGTTACCAACCTTATACGGGCCGTCCAAACATTTACTTCACGCACTGCCCCGGCGCATGCGCAACTCGCATATAAACAGACTCTACTGTTTTAACTTACATGACGCATGCGCAGTGTGCACATTACGTTGATGTGCTGCGTGAACTTCTCTGTTAGTCTCGGTAGAGCCTATACCTACCAATATGTCATAGGGTTACAATAACCCATCTAGATTATTGACATTTAGAGCATCTGCCTAGATTTTCACACTTCAAGGGAGACAGAACTAATGGGAGCACAGTGAGACGCTTGACGGAGGTTGACATAGACCTACAGCAGTCTATTATTAGTCAGTGTATAGTACAGCACTATATACTGTTTTGTGTACATTATTACACTAATATTCAATAAAGTTTTTATTTATACACAAATATTTAATAAAGTTTTTTATTTATACACACTACATCCTACCCCTGACCGTCTTTATTTTCAGGTCTGCAGTGCGCCTATCTAAAGGGGATTCTTTGGTGTATCACTCTCGATACACATAAAAAAACTTATTATTTTTTATTATTAAATATAAATACAAATATACAAAAAATATATACTGTTGTACTAGAAATATAAATATACAAAATATACTGTATATACTGTTGTAATATAAATACAAATGTACAAAAAATATATACTGTTGTACTATAAATATAAATATACAAAATATATATACTGTTGTACTATAAATATAAATATACAAAATATATATACTGTTGTAATATAAATACAAATATACAAAAAATATATACAGTTGTAATATAAATACAAATATACAAACTATGTTGTAATATAAATCAACAGAAATAACAACAATATCAGATACAGAACTGTACTGTAGATGTACTGTATGAACAGTACAGAACAGTTTTCTATATTTTTTTTTGTTAAGTTTTATAAATATACTTACGCGTTAGTTACCCTTGGTGCCCTTTTGTGGTCTCTGTTTTTTCCGTATGCATGATAGCACACGGTGGTTGCTGGCACCTTGATGCCAGAAGTAGCTAACCAGCGTTGGATAGCAGCAATTCGTTGTCCGTTCGTGTACATCTCCTTAATTCGCATGCTGAGCTCCTTTGAAATCTTTTTAACAGGCATTGCTGCGAGTTGAAAGAAATACAAACACAAGAATGTATATTCGATGTTTAGTCGATGTGTATTCAATGTGCAGTCAATCCACAAAATGGATGGTGTCTTTATACGGTAATGACTCACATTACAGTACGTCCACTTTCAACACCTGTACCTGGTCGCCATGCATAAAAGGTTACACACTTTGCATAGCCCACCACTCGATGATCTGTATCTGAACTTGCCCTTGTCCAGATACTGCATTGTGCCACCTGCTTCCATAGAGCAACCCCGATTCTATGGACGCAGGAACCCACTCGCCTCTGCCGTGCCTGTCAAGCTGAAAAAGCGAAAGGCGGTTGCCGTTTCCACGCCAAGGCCAAAGCGACAGGCTAAGGCCAATAAAGAAAACCTTCTGCTGACCCCAAAGGCTAAGGGGTTTCTTAGACGTAAGCCTTATTATGTCAAGAAGATATACGGTAATGTACTCTTGACGCAAAACGATTGGCAGCCAACCCATCGAACCCAAGGACCACTTCCTCACATACGCTTCGACGACTCTGCTGTAGCTGTCCCGGAAATCATCAGCCCGTCTTCTCCACCCCCATCTTCTCCGGTTCCATCCGACGACGCCACCGCCTCTGAAATCCACGGGTCACTTTCTCCTTTGCTCTTAGACGATTCTGCTTCTCGCCCGGAAATCCAAAGGTCACTTTCTCCATCCCTCTTCGACGACGCTGCCACTTCTCCTCTACCGGGTATCCACAGGTCACCTCCTCCACTCTTCCTCGATGTCGATGCCGCTTCTGTCCATGAAACCCCCATCTCATCTTCCGTTGCACCCATCCCTCCAGATGTCCAGACGCCATGCACAAGAAGCAGCTTCTTAGACCGGATGCTGAATGGGATTACTGTGGATCTGCCTGGTAATTCTATTGTGCTAGCAAAGATAGATCTGCTTCTGGAGACAATGCTAAATGTGGAGCAACGGATGCTACAAATGGATCAACGGATGGATGGACGGATGGAGAAGATAGAGGCTGACATAGAGGGCATACATTATTTGCTCGGTGCTAGTGCCCCTGTTTCACCGACGCCGGAGCAGGGGGGTGACATGGATGTGATGAATGGGACCTTCAACCCCCTTCCATCACCAAGCGCACCCCCTCCACCAGAAGATGTAGTGTACATGTATGCCATTGAGGAGGACATGACAACCCCATCAAGACCACGCCAGGAGACAACACGGCGACCAAGACAGAGGAAAGCTTCCTCCCAGACAACCTACCATCGCCTGTCGCCTCAAGCACACCCGCTCCCAAAAGACCTACACCCGCTCGCATCGATACGGTGCCCAACATCACCCTGTGCGATCTGCCACCTGCGCTCAGGGAGAAGTATAGGGTGAAGAGTGCTGGTGCACCCTACAAGTATGCCTTGTTCATTTTTAAGCACCATGTTCCCTACTCTTTGTACTGCGACTGGGCCTTCAAAGTGAACTACGATGGGAATCGCGTAAAAAAGGCGCTTCCTGTCAATTTAAGGAAAAACATTCTGGATGAAATGTGACGCTTTATCCAATTACAGATCCTGTAATGAAAGGCGTTCGAGACTGCATTAATGGCGTTTTGCGCCATGCAAGGAAACGGCCATGGACGGACAATGTTGAGGACTTTCTGTAAGACCATACTGTTGTGCTGAACTGTATTGTACTGTACATGTTTTGACCTGCTGTACTTAAAAAAAGGAGATGTTGTTGTGGTTTTTTTTTACACAGGACATGCACAATTCCAGTCCCTGGGGGCCACAAACAGGCATGGTTCTAAAGGTTGTCCTGAAAACCTGCCCTGCTTGCTGCCCTCGATGACTGTACTAGTGCAGGTCTGACTGACAGTGTTGTGCACAATCCCACTGTACTGTACTGTATGTTTCTTTAATAAAGGAGATGTTTCGTTTGTATTCTGCATTATAAGAATAACATTTTTTTTGTAATCACAGGTAAGACCATACTGTTGTGCTGGACTGTATTGTACTCTACTGTACTGTACATGTTTTTACCTGCTGTACTGTACATAAATAAAGGAGATGTTGTTGTGTGTTTTTTTACTGCCAGACCGCAAAGCCGCAAGATCGGCAACATTGTCAAAAAAGAGCTACTGCTGCTGCAGACATTATTCTAACAAATCACCGGTTTGTCCCTGGCTGGTTCCTGGAATGCGACACTGTTCACCTGGAGCATGCCGCGTTCCCAGCCAGGGGTCATGCCCGGCTGACGCGCAGCTGATGTGTTAATTTATAATGGTTCAGGATTTAATAGGCTGCAATGCTTCGTGTGTCCGCCAGATGGCATAAAATCATGAATTGTAATGCAGTATATATATATATATATATATATATATATATATATATATATATATATATATATATATATATGTATGTATACTGTATAACAACAACCCCTATAACCCCTAACATACAGTACTGTACACATACAGTACTGTATATGCACATCAATGATACTATGGGCCGGCGGGGGCGAGATGTGTTTGCAGCAGAGAGAGATCCGCTGCTCTCTCTGCGCAAACATCGGCACATTAAAAATTATTTAAAATACATTTTTATTCATAGTGTAGATGTGCAGGGGGTCTCCGGAGCTGAACCGCATTGGTTTCAGGTCGGGGGACCCCCTGCTTCCCGAGATACAGCCCCCTTTATGAGGTGCCAGTATCCCTCTGCATTTAAAGGTCCCGATCACGTGACCGCGGCCTGTAAACCAAGCAGAGGGATACCGGCACACCCTAAAGGGGCCTGTATCTCGGGGAGCAGGGGGTCCCCGGACCTAAAACCACAGCGTTTCTGCTCCGGAGACCCTCTGCACATGTACAGTATAAATAAAACACATATATAAATAAAAACTCATTCCTTACCTTAGCGGCTACTGTATATGCTATGGTAACGAAGCAGCATTTCTGTATTTTTAATAATATTGTACAGTGAACAGGGGGTTCCCTGAGCCAGAAATTAATGCTCAGGGGACCCCCTGCTCCTGCACAATATTATTAAAAATACAGAAATGCTGCTTCATTACCATAGCGTATTGCCGCTAAGGCAATGAAGGGGTTAACCCACCATGCCCGCTTTATTGTGGGTAGCGGGGGTGGGTGAAGGGGGTATTTGGCCCTTGGTGTGAGTTTAGGACTTGCGGGGGGGTTGCGAGTGCACTTAACCCCTTCACCACCGTAACAGTTAATACCGCTACGGTCATGAAGGGGTTAACCCCTCCCGCTACCCCCCGCAAGCCCTAAACAACCACCGTTGGGGCTAATACCCCCTTCACCCACACTCACTACCCACAATGAATATAAATAAATACATTTGAAATACATTTTTATTCATAGTGTACATGTGCAGTGGTTCTCCGGAGCTGAACCGCGTTGGTTTCAGGTCGGGGGACCCCCTTCTCGCCGAGATACAGCCCCCTTTATGAGGTGCCGGTATCCTTCTGCATTAAAAGGTCCCGATCACGTGACCGCGGCCTGTAAAGCAAGCAGAGAGATACCGGCACCCCCTAAAGGGGTCTGTATCTCAGGGAGCAGGGGGTCCCCGGACCTAAAACCACAGCGGTTCTGCACATCTACAGTATGAATAAATCACACACATCAATAAAGAATCATTCCTTACCTGTGCGGCTATGTGCTATGGTAACGAAGCAGCATTTCTCTACTTTTAATAATATTGTACAGTGAACAGGGGGTTCCCTGAGCCAGAAATTAATGCTCAGGGAACCCCCTGCTCCTGCACAATATTATTAAAAATACAGAAATGCTGCTTCATTACCATAGCGTATAGCCGCTAAGGCAATGAAGGGTTAAGGCAGAATAAACAATAAATAAATTAAATACATATTTTTAATGTGTGTGTTAAACCTCCCTGCCTTCACTGTAATCTATGTAAAAAACCCTCCCCCTATTGTGTGTGTTAAACCACCCTGCATTCACTGTAATCTATGTAAAAACCCCTCCCCCTATTGTGTCTGCTAAGCTTCCCTGCTTTGACTAATCTGTGTAAGCCCCCCTCCCCCTATTGTGTCAGTTAAATCTCCCTGGCCTGTGTTTCTGTGAGTGCAGTGTACTGTATGTAAATGTGGGGAGGGGGATCCCGTGTAAATAACCACACCCACACCCACTACCCACTACCCACCTGCACATGGCCCCTCCGCTGCAGCAATAAAGAGACAAAAATTAAAACATACAGTAGAGGCAACTCTTATTCGAACAAAAACCAGTGGCAATTCCCCAAAAAACCTAGGAAACACCTAGGTACATTCTGATTACATGCCTTAACTTTCCTTAAACTAGCCCCAGCATTTCTGCATTGATTAACAGCGGGGGTCCCTGGCAGTCCCATTCAAACTGAATTGGACTGCCAGGGATCCCTGCTGTGTTAATCCTATGGGTCGTTAGTCAATGCAGAAATGCCTTAAACGTGCCTCAAACTAGCCCAGAACATACCCAGCACATACCCAGAATGTAACCCGGCTAGTTTACGGCAAATGTTAGAATAAACGTTGCCTCTACTGTACAAAGTAATGTCCCCTAAACCCTTAATCACCATAGTGGTTATTAACCGCTACAGTCATTAAGGGGTTAACCCACCCTCACCCACCACTCGGGATGCCTGGGGTTAACCCACCCTCACCCACCACTCGGGATGCCTACATACCCTCCCAAACTAACCCCCCCCCCCCGTGAAGCCTAACCACCCTCACCCAGTACCCACAAGGGAGGCCTACCCACATACCGTTGGGGAAACACTCCCCCCCCCACCCCCAGTACCCACAATAAAAACAATACCGTGAACCACAATAAACATCATTCTATTTATTAAATACATTATCCACCCCCTGTGCCCCCCCATAAATACAAGATTTATTCTTTTACATACAGGGTTCATAACGCAGCCCCACGCGAGTCCCCGGTGGGCTGGCGGGGCACCTGGACAGACCTACAGTTTACCAGCAGCCCTTTTAACACAGGTTCTGGAGGCCTGCTGGTGGGTCCCGCCAGCACCATGGCCCCCAGGTGGTCTCCTTGGGACACCGTGGGCCACAATTGGGTCCCCACGGTAGGCCCGCGGATGTCTGGGAGCCCCGGGTCAGTCCCACAGGTGTCTGCGGGGCCTCGGGTGGTTCCCTCGGGGGTCTGGGGAACTCACGAGTGCTCACTACGGGTCCGCGGTGCCCCCACAGAAGTGGGACCCCACATCATCATCCCCGCACCTACGGGTCGGCGGTGCCCCCACAGAAGTGGGACCACACATCTTCATCCCCGCAGACTATGGGTCGGCGGTGCCCCCACAGATGTGAGACCACCGCTTCATCCCCGCATGTGTCACCCGTGGAACCACCAGCCTGATACCAGTGGGATACCCGAGGCGATCCACAGGTGGTCTCCAGAGGTCCCACGCAGAACCATGGAACCAACCCTGAATGTAAAAAAAATAAACCTGGCCTATACATTCAATACATACAACCCCCCCCCCCCAACACCTACAGTACAATAATGTGCAAAATAACTTTTATCCAGATATGGATAATAGATTAATTGCCCATTATTAAAAACATTAACTAGCATATTCAAATAAATAAAGTACTACTGACCTCATCAATACAAAGTGTCTGTCGCCAGCAACATCCTTGTCTTGCCCACAAAATACATAGCAAATACAAAGCCAATACATTGCAATTACATTCAGATATCAATTAACTCCTTAAACACCTTATCAGATAATAACCGCAAAGGTAATTAAGGGGTTAAGCCACACTGGCCCGATACCCACCCTTCACCCATGAATTTGTACAGTGGCTTCATCATGCAACTATATATACAGTATATATATATATATATATATATATATATATATATATATATATATATATATATATATATACAGTATATACACACACATGATGAACCAATATACAAATAAATGTAGAAGGGTTATCAAAACCATACTGTACTACAAATAACACTTCTCCATACAGACACACTACATTACAATGAATTTCCATTAATAATCCTAACTGATCTTACAATCTAAATCATCAATTGCCAATGCAAGCAAAATACAAATACCTCCAAACAAGTAAACTATTTTAACCAATCAAGTAAAAAAAAAATCAATTAGCAATCATTATTTACATCCCTAAACAATTGTCAGTCCATCCTGAACAATGAAACAATTAACTAATTCACTCCTGGAGCAGAACAATTTAGCCTGTGAGAAAATATAAGTACCGAGCAGAATACAAATTTAAAAACCAAGGCTATCCCTGACCTCCCTCAAACACACAATACAATACCAAGGATTACATCTATCTAATTTTAAAATACTTTAAACTCACAATAAAGCATAGCAGCATAGACAAATTAATTTAAAACACATCAAATCAAGCTTTTAAAACAACATAATTTCTTACCCTGTATGTATATATCTCTCTAGACATATATACATACATACATACAGTGGCAAGAAATGATATACCACAAAAAAAAAAAAATACACATGTTAAAAAAACCTTTTGAAAAAATTAACAAGTTAAATAAATACATTTCTTTAGTTCACTTACCATTACTTGGCCCCACCGACTCCCATTGCGCAGCTTACTCACGAACCAATCCACCAGGCACAGGAACTCATAAAATAATAAACCATAAAAAAAAAACATTAATCTAAAAATCCAAATCAATCCACGGGTCTTCTAATTGTAATCCATCTTCATCTGTATTCTTCTTTCTTCTATCTTCTTCCGGGCGGGGTCTTCTTCCCGTCCTCGGCCACGCCCTTGTCTTGTTTCTTCTCCGGAGGTCCTTCCTCCGCGGCGTCTGGCTTTGAAAATGAGACGACATAGGCTTTTAAAGGCCTATGACGTCACATTTTCGTCATATGGTACCCACGGTCCTGATTGGGCCGTGAAAACTATGTGTTTTGGCCGATAAAAATAAAAATGATGACGTCACTTAAAGGCAATGAAAGCACAGCCAATCAGAATGGCTTTGCTTCAATTGCCTTTAAGATGACGTCATTAAAAGACACATGGCCGTGCACACATGGTACTAGAGCCAATCAGAGCGTGGGAACTCCATCCCTACTCTGATTGGCTCTAGTATACCATGTGACAGAGGCTTGGGGGAGAAAGGATGTGATGTCAATGAAAACCTGTCACATGGTACTAGAGCTAATCAGAGCGTGGGAACTGCATCCCTACTCTGATTGGCTACCGTATATATATATATACTGTATATATATATATATATATATATATATATATATATATAGTTGCATGATGAAGCCACTGTACAAATTCATGGGTGAAGGGTGGGTATCGGGCCAGTGTGGCTTATCCCCTTAATTACCTTTGCGTTTAATATCTGATAAGGTGTTTAAGGGGTTAATTGATATCTGAATGTAATTGCAATGAATTGGCTTTGTATTTTCTATGTATTTTGTGGGCAAAACAAGGATGTTGCTGGCGACGGACACTTCGTATTGATGAGGTCAGTAGTACTTTATTTATTTTAATATGCTAGTTAATGTTTTTAATAATGGGCAATTAATCTATTATCCATATCTGGATAATAGTTATTTTGCACATTATTGTACTGTAGTTGTGTTTTGTATGTATTGAATGTATAGGCCAGGTTTATTATTTTTACACTCAGGGTTGGTTCCGTGGTTCTGCGTGGGACCTCTGGAGACCACCTGTGGATCGCCTCGGGTATCCCACTGGTATCAGGCTGGTGGTTCCACGGGTGACACATGCGGGGATGAAGCGGTGGTCTCACATCTGTGGGGGCACCGCCGACCCGTAGTCTGCGGGGATGAAGATGTGTGGTCCCACTTCTGTGGGGGCACCGCCGACCCGTAGGTGCGGGGATGATGATGTGTGGTCCCACTTCTGTGGGGGCACCGCGGACCCGTAGTGAGCACTTGTGAATTCCCCAGACCCCCGAGGGAACCACCCGAGGCCCCGCAGACACCTGTGGGTCTGATCCGGGGCTCCCAGACATTTGCGGGCCTACCGTGGGGACCCAAGGGGACCCAATTGTGGCCCACGGTGACCCAAGGAGACCACCTGGGGGCCATGGTGCTGGCGGGACAAACCAGCAGGCCTCCAGAACCTGTGTAAAAAGGGCTGCTGGTAAACTGTAGGTCTGTCCAGGTGCCCCGCCAGCCCACCGTGGACTCGCGTGGAGCTGCATTATGAACCCTGTATGTAAAAGAATAAATCTTGTATTTATGGGGGGGGCACAGGGGGTGGGTAATGTATTTAATAAATATAATGATGTTTATTGTGGGTCACTGTATTGTTTTTATTGTGGTTACTGGGGGTGGGGGGTGGGGGTGTTTCCCCAAAGGTATGTGGGTAGGCCTCCCTTGTGGGTACTGGGTGAGGGTGGTTAGGCCTAACGGGGGGGGGGTTAGTGTGGGAGGGTATGTAGGCATCCCAAGTGGTGGGTGAGGGTGGGTTAATCCCTTAATGGCTGTAGCGGAGGGGCCATGTGCAGGTGGGTAGTGGGTAGTGGGTGTGGGTGTTGTTATTTACACGGGATCCCCCTCCCCACATTTACATACAATACACTGCACTCACAGAAACACAGGCCAGGGAGATTTAACTGACACAATAGGGGGAGGGGGGCTTACACAGTTTAGTCAAAGCAGGGAAGCTTAGCAGACACAATAGGGGGAGGGTTTTTTACATAGATTAAGTGAAGGCAGGGAAGCTTAACACACACAATAGGGGGAGGGTTTTTTACATAGATTACAGTGAAGGCAGGGAGGTTTAACACACACATTAAAAATATGTATTTAATGTATTTATTGTTTATTCTGCCTTAACCCTTCATTGCCTTAGCGGCTATATGCTATGGTAATGAAGCAGCATTTCTGTATTTTTAATAATATTGTGCAAGAGCAGGGGGACCCCTGAGCATTAATTTCTGGCTCAGGGAACCCCCTGTTCACTGTACAATATTATTAAAAATACAGAAATGCTGCTTCGTTACCATAGCACATAGCCGCTAAGGTAAAGAACGGTTCTTTATTGATGTGTGTGTTTTATTCATACTGTAGATGTGCAGAGGGTCTCCGGAGCAGAACCGCTGTGGTTTTAGGTCCGGGGACCCCCTGCTCCCCGAGATACAGGCCCGTTTAGGGGGTGCCGGTATCCCTCTGCTTGCTTTACAGGCCGCGGTCACGTGATCGGGACCTTGAAATGCAGTGGGATACCGGCACCCCATAAAGGGGGCTGTATCTAGGGGAGCAGGGGGTCCCCCGACCTGAAACCAACGCGGTTCAGCTCCGGAGACCCCCTGCACATGTACACTATGAATAAAAATGTATTTCAATTGTATTTATTTATATTCATTTATTTATTTAGATTTATTTATTTATTTTTTGGGTGGCTGCTGTGTGTGAGTTTTTTTTATTGTGGGTAGTGAGTGTGGGTGAAGGGGGTATTAGCCCCAACGGTGGTTGTTTAGGGCTTGTGGGGGGTAGCGGAAGGGTTAACCCCTTCATGACCGTAGCGGTATTAACTGCTACGGTCGTGAAGGGGTTAAGTGTACCCGCAACCCCCCCGCAAGTCCTAAACTCACACCAAGGTCCAAATACCCCCTTCACCCACCCCCGCTACCCACAATAAAGCGGGCACGGTGGGTTAACCCCTTCATTGCCTTAGCGGCTATACGCTATGGTATTGAAGCAGCATTTCTGTATTTTTAATAATATTGTGCAGGAGCAGGGGGTCCCCTGAGCATTAATTTCTGGCTCAGGGAACCCCCTGCTCACTGTACAATATTATTAAAATACAGAAATGCTTCTTCATTACCGTAGCACATAGCCGCTAAGGTAAGGGACGAGTGTTTATTTATATATGTTTTTTATTCATACTGTACATGTGCAGAGGGTCTCCGGAGCAGAAACGTTTTGGTTTAAGGTCCGGGGACCCCCTGCTCCCCGAGATACAGGCCCCTTTAGGGGGTGCCGGTATCCCTCTGCTTTGTTTACAGGTCGCGGTCACGTGATCGAGACCTTTAAACGCAGAGGGATACCAGCACCTCATAAAGGGGGCTGTATCTCGGGAAGCAGGGGGTCCCCCGACCTGAAACCAACGCGGTTCAGCTCCGGAGACCCCCTGCACATGTACACTATTAATAAAAATGTACAGAACTGTATGTTACGGGTTATAGGGGACGGCTTCAAAGACAACAGCTCGCAAACGCACCCATGTGTTTTTACACGGCATTGCAGTGTTGCAGCCAGCGGGAATAAAATGCTTAAATCAAAGCCGGGAAAATAACGCAATACACTCTGGGCGAAAACGATACAAAACCGAACATCACCGGGATATACTGAAATTTGCGGAACTAGCCGAGTTAGAATAAAGTTGTTCGCCTCTGTATGATCACGCAATTGGCGTGGGAACTAGGGCCTCGGTCAAGTTCACGGCCAATTGGCGTGGGAACTTCTGTTCTAGGGCACCTAGAAATAAAATTCATTTTGCCCATAGATGTTAGGAACCCCCTCACTTGACCCAACAGGGTCCGACCAGTAATGGCGGCGAGAAAGGGTCACGCCGGCGAGGAGGTTCCTACCATTGACCGTAATGGCAGAGAAAGCCGCGCTGCTTTGAAACGGCTACTGTAAGTCAGAATGAGCAGAAACTTGGAACCCATAACTCCGGTTCTGTTCAACCTAGAGGGCTCAGATTCGGTCACCATGTAGTCCTAGTTCCCGGCAGGATTGCATGGTAAATAGCGACCCTCTCATGGCAACAGAACGGAGTCAGGGTAATGGTAAACTTTAGGTTTCTGCTTGCATGGCAGAAAAAAGCCACTTTTGTAATGTGCTTTTAAAAAAATATAACATTTTTGTATCTCCGGTTCTGGGGGACGTGGAAGGCTGATATTTGTCCACTATGGCAAGGGTCCTTCCGCATGAGGACCAGGCAAATTTCAACCCACTCAGACCCACAGAACGGATTATTTTAAATTATATTTATATATTTATATATTTATATTTTAAAGATATTAAAGAATGTATTGTATTTTGGGTCGAGGACTGTAGTGGTGCAGACTGTTTTGCACACCATCCCACTGTACAGTATGTATTGACTTGTCGTTCTTTAATAAAGGAGATTTACATTTTTCTTTTTATGTGAATTAAGAATTTGTTTTTAAAACATGTGACTGTAAACCATACTGACTGACAAATGTTTTCACACATGTAGCAGTAAACCATACACCTGTTGATGTTTTGAATTGCTGTGCACTTAAAATGTTTCAACATTGTACAGTATTTGTAAATAAATGTTTTTGTACTTACTCCACCAATAATGAACATGTTGATTTGTCTTACATTGTTTCCATTTACTCCTTTGATAGTGTAACAAAATACAGTGTTTCTAGAATGTCGAGGCATACTGCACTGTACTGTATACTGTAGACATGCTCAGTATACTGTAAGAGTACTAAAAAAAATAGAAGAATATAAATGCACAAACTGTACTGTACTGTACTGTATGTACTGGCACTGTATACTGTAGAAGACACATAATGTAAGTGATACTGTACATGTAGAATAAATGCATAGTTTTATTTTTTTCGGGTTTATTACACAGTATACTGTACGGCCGGAAAACATCAGCATACAGTACTGGTTCAGGTACAGTATTCTATCCTAATCAATAACATCGGCAAAAATACTGTAGACGTGGGGTTTTAAATCCGATTCAGCAATGTGCAGGCATTGTTACACAACACGATATTATCCATAGAAATCCCTCCATTAGCCGTTTTCTTTTCTGAGGAAAAACAAAAAGAAAAGTTTTAATGCACAGTAATGCTCAGCCCCCTAAAGAAGTACCCAGCCAGCCCCACCAATAATTTTCTCCTGTTCACATGCGCATGCTCCTAGCGTTCCACCAATTGTTCAGTATCTGCAGTACAGTACTATAGAAGCCGCTCAGCCAATGATATTGCTTACAGGAGAATCGCTTGACTTTGGAATCGCACCGATATTTATTCTGTATTGTCAAAATAAAAAAAACACAGAAAATAATACGGCAACAATACTCACCATAGTATTTCCCATTCAGCTTGCGCCGGCGCCGATCCACTGCCAGTCCAGCTTTCTTGATCATCCATGTTGATAGTTTGCAGCGGGACTAGTCCACCTGTAGTCATCTGGTGAGGCCGGAAATTGCTTAGGTACATGCTAGCTTCATCGAAACTGCACGCGAAATCCGGCCCAGCCTCAGGCTCAGGCTCAGGGTTGTCACTGACGGCGGGACGTCATTGGAATCCGGTGCTGGTGCATTGCTTGGCAGCGACTGTCATTTCTTAGTTTGTTTTAACACGACCCTTCGCCTTTTGCCGCCTTCATGATCATAGATACCGGAAAAAGCCGGTGATACACACCAATACCCTCCAACCATTTGTGGCTCAATAAAATGAAAACAGGGATCGCTACATAACCTTTTCCTTATTGCACGCTTCCACGTATGAGGAGTTGGCGAAAATTTGTAAAAGTCATAGTTTTCGATAAAATACTTATAAATTTGAACAACTGTTGCCATCTTATCCTCTGTTGCATTAATCGCGGACATATCAAATACGCGTAACTTCTGTCGGGTTTTTGGAAAGCGGGCTGCACTTGAACACTCATGGCGGGCGGGTCTCTGGAGAATACTGTAACCGAAACTGGTCTTTGTATTTCTTTAATATGAAAAGCCTAAATTGATACATTTTTGCAACCTCTTCCTTCAGTCTTAAGGCCAAGTTACAATAGCACACTGTGGTATCTTTTTTAAACGAAACACCTGCAAGTCGACTCATTACTGACTGACTCGCATGCGCATTACAATTCATGAATATCTGCCATCTGGCGGACACGCGAAGCATTGCAGCCTATTAAATCCGAACCATTATCAATAAATGCATCAACCGCGCATCAGCCGGGCATGACCCGTGGCTGGGAACGCAAAATGAACGCGACATGCGCCAGGTGAACAGCGTCGCATTCCAGGAACAAGCCAGGGAAAAACCGGTGATTTGTTAGAATAAAAGCTGCCGCAGCAGTACATCTAACAAATGAGACACAGAGTTACATAGTATATGAGGTTGAAAAAAAGACATGCAGGTGCAACGACGAGTATTCTAAAACTTGCCTTGGAAAATCTTGGGCAATCGCCAACAATACCCCAGTAATGCTGCAACATTTTCTATGGCATTTCTGCAGAAAAATTAATGGCCCATCGGATTAAAACAGCAGTTTTAATGGGAATGCCAGGGACCCCCGCTGTGTTAATCGATGGACCATTAGTCTGTCTACAGAAATTTCACTGAGATGTTGGCAGCGTTACCTGGATATTGCCTCAGAATTTCCAAGGCAAGTTATAGAATACTCGTCGTCGCACCTGTACGATCATCAAGTTCAACCTATGCTAAATTTAGACAACAGATACTTTATCCAATATCTATATTTACTTATTGATCCAGAGGAAGGCAAACCAAAAAAAACATTGTTAAATAATCCTATGATATCTCATAAGGGGAAAAATACATTCCTTCCTGACTCCAAGAATTGGCAATCGGATTAATCCCTGCATCAACATTCTTCCCATGTATACTTATTTGGTATATCCCTGTATACCTTTCCTTTCTGAAAAGATGCCCAACCTTTTTTGGAACAAATTTATTGTATCTACCATCACTGTCTCCATGGGTAATGAATTCCACATTTTAACGGCCCTTACTGTAAAGAACCCTTTCCTCCAACCTAAAGGGATGCCCCCAAGTCATTTGTACTGCCCTTGGGATGAATAGTTCATTTGAAAGCTCCTTTTAAGGTCCCCGAATATATTTGGATATAATTATCATATTCCCTCTTAGACGCCTCTTTTCTAATGTAAATAAATTTAACTTAGCTAGCCTCGCCTCATAAGTTAGATTGGCAATCCCCTTTATTCACTTGGTGGCTCTTCTCTGCACTCTGTCTAGTTCCAGAATGTATTTTCTATGGAGTGGTGCCCAAAATTGTACTCCATATTCAAGGTGTGGTCTTACTAATGCTTTGTAAATGGGCATAATTATGTTTACTTCCCTTCCATCCATTGCCTGTTTAATGCAAGATAAGATCTTGTTTGCATTTGCAGCTACTACATGACATTGGGCACTAATGCTACGCCTGCTGTCTACAATTACTCCTAAATCCTTCTCCATCAAGGATTCCCCCAATTTATCCCCATTTAATTTGTAAGTCGCCTGTTTATTCTTGCTTCCCAAATGCATAACCTTACATTTTCTTGTATTAAACCTCATCTGCCATTTACCTTCCCAAGTTTCCAGTCACTCCAAGTCCTTCTGGAGAAATGACATCCTGTTCTGATTCTACTACCTTACACATTTTAGTATCATAAGCAAAGATGGAGATTTTGCTCTCGATGCCAATCTCAAGGTCATTAATAAACAATTTAAAAAGCACGGCCCCAGTACCAATCCCTGAGGTACTCCACGCACGACTTTAGCCCAACCTGAAAAAGTTCCATTTATGACAACATTCTGTTGTCTATACTTCAACAAGTTTTAAATTCAGGTGCATACATTATTACTGAGTCCAATTTGCTTTATTTTGCACACAAGCATTTGTGTGGAACCGTATCAAACGCCTTTGCAAAATCTAAGTAGACCACATCAACTGCATTACCCTGGACTATATTCCTACATACCTCCTCAAAGAAAAAATAAGGATAGTTTGGCATGATCTATCCTTCATAAATCCATGCTGATTATTACTATTAATTTTGTTTTCCATTAGGTATTCCTGTATATTATCCCGTAATAAACCTTCAAGTAGTTTCCCCTCTATTGAAGTCAGTCTTAAAGGTCTGTAATTCCCTAGTTGTGATCTAGCTCCCTTTTAAATATAGGCACCAAATCTGCTTTACGCCAATCTTGTGGTACTGAGCCTGTGGAAATGGAGTCCTTGAATATTAAATGTAATGGTTTGACTATTACTGAACTTAAACTCCTTGAGAATTCTTGGATGTATACCATTGGGGCCAGGTGCCTTATTTACTTACATTTTTTCGAGCCGCTTATGAAATTCATCCTCAGTTAACCAATTGTTCATTAATATGGATGTTGTGGCTTCCTCCCGTGGCACTACTATTAAAATTGATTCTTCCCTGGTAAACACAGAGTCAAATAATTTGTTTAATACCTCTGCTTTTTCCTTGTCTCCAATAATCTGCCTGCCCATCTCACACTGAAAAGGTACCTATATTTTCTTTTCTTATTTTTTTGGTTATTAAGGAACTTAAAAAACTTTTTAGGGTTGATCTTACTTTCTATTGCAATACTTTTTTCATTATCCATTTTGCAATTTTTGTTACATTCCTTATAATTCTGATACGATGTCTCCGTCCCTTCTGACTTAAAGAATATAAACGCCTTCCTCTTCTTGTCCATTTACTCCCCTACTTGTTTATTTAGCCATATTGGTTTTGACTTGTTTCTTTTATATTTATTACCAAAGGGCACACTGATTAGTGTGCTTTTCTAACAATGTTTTATAGTCTGCCCATTTATCTGCTACATTTTTCCCTGCAAAAACATCATCCTAATGTATTACTTGTAGATAAGTCCTCAGTTTATTCAAATCTGTTTTTCTACAGTTTAAGGTCTTTGTTGTACCCAAGTAATCTGTTTTTTGATAATTTATTTCAAATGAGACCATGTTATGATCGCTGTTACCAAAATGTTCCAGGACTTGAATATTTGTTATTACTTCTACATTGTTTGATATTACCAAATCCAGTATTGCCCCTCTCCTGGTTGGTTCCTCAATATTTTGGGTCATATAATTGTCTTTAAACACCCCCAAAAACCTGTTTCCTTTTGTTGTAATGCTTTTCTCATTGCCCCAGTCTATGTCTGGACAATTAAAATCATCCATTATACAAACATGACCTAGTTTTGATGCCTTCTCCATTTGCAAAAGTATTTTAGCTTCCTCAATTTCACCAATATTAGGTGGTTTATAGCATATCCCTACAAACATTTTCTTTATACTTTTACCTCTGCTAATTTCTATCCACAAGGTCTCTCTACATTAAATAATTCCCTTCATAAACATCTTCCCTTATAATAGGTTTTAGATACGGTTTAACATATAAACATACTCCACCGCCTCTTCTATTTGCTCGATCCTTCCGAAAAAGGGAATAACCCTCTGAATTAACTGCCCAGTCATGAGTTTCATCCCACCATGTTTCAGTAATGCCTATGATATCATACTGCTCCCTTGCAGCTATTAATTCAAGCTCCCCCACTTTATCTGTCAGGCTTCTTGCATTAGCATGCATGCATTTCAGTTTTTCTTCAGCCTGTACTATTATCTTATCTGCTCCTTCCTTTCTGTGTCAACTTGGTTTAGTCTTTAGAAGTTTTCTAGTATTACCTGTATGTACTATGGGTGCCTCAATGCTTGTCAGCTTGTCAAACTCGCACTTGCCCCCATTCTACCTCCATAACTCCTTGTTTCTTCTTCTATTCTATTTAGTTCGTTATCTGTTACATTCCCCTCCCTCCTCCATCCTAGTTTAAACTCTCCTCCAACCTTTTTAACATTCTCCCCCTAGTACAGAAGATCCCTCTTCATTGAGGTTTAATCGTCCCTATAATATAGATGGCACCTCTCAGAAAAGGTGCCACAGTGCTTTAAAAAACCCAAACCATCCTTCCTACACCACTTTCTTAGCCATGTATTAACCTCCCTAATCTCTGACTGTCTCCCTTTGGTGATACACCAAAACCATGTAATACCGACTACTGATGTTATATACCAGTATTGGGTTACATCATTGTACCAAACAGATGTAGTAAACTCCAGCTATTAGATACAAGTATCAGGATCTCCTATTTGTATTACTACTATTAAGTATTAACGCATGTATATCATCACAGGGACACCCGTATACATGGGATTAGCTAAGAGGTATTAACTCAATTACTATTACCGAGGTCATGGTAAAGTAATAAGAGCACAAACGAGCACAAAAGGCTCATGGAGTGATTGCAATTACATTCGAATATATTTATGTGTGTTTGCTTATAAAACTCCAGCACATTTTCTTATATGTAAGTGTAGCCCTGAGTGGTTTGGGCTATAGTTTTGCCCTTCTCCTGGCAGTAATCCCTGCATAATGGCAGGTTGCTAGGAGTTATGGGTTTTCCCCACCTCAAGCAGTGCACTGAGGCAGTGAAGGCAGGTCACCTGCTGCCTGTGGAAACTACTTAGGGCATTGCACTTCCTATTTAGAAAGAAGAGTGGAGAGTTAGGAGAGAGTCAGAGAATTCAAGGTTGTGTACCCCATACCTCCTACCCTGCTGAGGGGGTAGGGGACGAACTATACCCACACCAGGAGTGGAGTCAGGGACATCCTGCTGGGAGACAGCTTGCTGTGTGCACTGTATGCTGTAACTGACTGAGTGAGAAGAGGAATAAGCAGACTGTACTTTTATACAAGCTCCTGCCTGGGAGTGGAGTTTATTAGGAGGAGGGGGAGACAATTCTTCTGTAGGTACTCCACCCCATACTGCTGGGGGCTGCAGGAGATGGAGGCGCTGCACCAGTGAAGAGAACGGAGACACAACCCCAGAAACCTGTCCTGTCTTCCCCCATATCATCGCGGGAGACTCAGGGCCCCCTGTTGCCAGCAGGTACGCACCACACACAGACATGTGGCCTAAGCGCTAGATCCCCTAGAGGACCCTATCTGAGATTGGGTGGGGGAAACTGGGTTACATAAGCTTTATGGATACCACGTACCTTAGATAAACAGAGCTGTCAGCCGAATCAGTATGGCGAACAAACGAAACACAGGGCTGTAAACATATAGACTAGTGTGTGAGTTGCACGTAGTGCCTGTCAGTCCTATTACAAAGATAAAATATCGGCTCCACCTGTAGTGGCATAGCCACGATAATATGTGAAAAATATACACCTACTGAGCACATTGAGTTTGGACTAAGGTATCATCAGTGACAAACAGAATGTAAGACTGTAAACATACGGACACAGGCACGTGAGATGCACACAGTGCCTTTCAGATTCTTAATAAAGTCATAATACCATTCCAATTCCAGTGGTATAATCACGGTATCTACGTGCACATGGAGTAAACATCTATTAAGCCCTTTTACTTTGGACTTATCCAGTATATTATCTAGACTACTGTACTAACGATAAAGCCACAAACACAACACACTGATAAAGTTATAATTTTGTCATAGCCACGGTACGTACGTGCTTATGAAGTCAACACCCATTAAGCCCTTCGATTTTGGATTTAGCTATTATCTATGATAAACGGAATACAAAGCTATAAACACATGGGCACGTGGATGCGAGATGCACACAGTGCCTGTGAACTTCATAATAAAGTTATAATACCAACTCTACCTCTAGAGGCAAAGCCACGGTACTTACATGCATATGGAGTTAAACATCCGCTAAGCTCCTCGATTTTGGACTTCTTTACTCTTCACAGTACTGTACTGGATAGAAAGCTACAAGCACAATAGACTGTGTATCCACCATCTGGTGGACAAAATCTATACACTACCTAAAAATAGTGTCAAACCTATTGGGAATATCATACATAGTCAGTCACAATAAGGGCATTATATTTAGAGCATAACCTCCACTCATTTGGGATATTAACCCCTACCTGTTGTTTGTTTGAAGCTCTTTTACTGACTTGTTTCCAAGTCTTCTGCAATGTATAGCCATACATGTGCAGAACGAACTTAATCTAGCCAGCTATATAGGAATCTAAAGGGCAGATCTCATCTAACTAGTAGAAACCAGTATTAACACAGACGTAGTGCAGTAATTTAGAGTACCATAAACACATTCATATGGGCATATTGAAGTGCCTATCCAGTACCAATGGCATTTTTTTCAGGTTAACATAACTCAACTAAATAGGACACCAAATGCTTTTGATTATTTAAGCATGTTTATTGTTCATTTGCTAACACAATGATAGGACTTGATCCATACAGGAATGAACATAGACTTACATTGAAGACTTGTACATAATATCCCTTCTGCAAAAGCGGAGACGTCTGCTCTCAAGGGAATTTTCGAGTGTGTATACACACTGTGATAACAGAGTGTTCTATAAACATTATACCTGAATTGCCAATACTGGTATATAACATCAGTAGTCGGTATTACATGGTTTTGGTGTATCACTAAATATAGGAGATACCTATTCTACAGTTAGTACCCTCAGTACTTTACGATATGAGTTAATTTGGGTCAGGCATTAATATAGATATTAGGTGTATTACACTTCAGACCCTATAACCATACCAGAGGTTTTGAAAATAGATTTGGTATATTGATAAATACATAGAGTGCTATATGGAATAAACATACACTAAGCACTCAAGGAGTTTACACTTTTTTCTGGGCTTGGATCAATATTTATTAAAATTTCTTTTAAAATACTATATTTTATTTAAGGTTCTTTTAAACTGTTTGTCTGCAGTCGTGTGAAGACCACTTTAGAATTAATTATATTATAATTATTCTGGTCTGTAGTGCGCCTATGTTAAGGGAATGTCTGTGTGAATTGTGTCTCTCTGACAACATCAATCAACTTTATATTTGTTCTATTCACTTCCCTGGCAGCACACAACATATTACCCTGAGTTTGAGCGAGGTTTTGTACCAGTTTAGTATATTGTGAAGTATCTTTAGTATCTTTTCTTATGTATCTATTTAAAATAAGTTTTGGCTTTATGGTAAATCTTTGAACCCCTTGAGCTACCTCAAAATATTAATAACAAGTCTTTAAATGTCACAGGGGTATTTTTCATACATACTAGAACAAAACTGGAGGGTCAGATTATATATATATATATATATATATATATATATATATATGCAAATGTAAATACAACTGTATGCTCATCTGCATGTCTTAGGCAGGTCTGCAACCCCGCCTTTACCCATTATCACCCAGCACACAGCATTTCCACTGCAGCAAAGGATTCTGGGAAATGACATGCAAATGAGCACACAGTGCCACTTTTTGCTTCAAAGACCATTTTTAACATGGTTCCCTATAGGCTTAAGCTTGCTGCATGGTCACAGCTTTGAGCACAGCCAGGGTTAAGGTGCATACCCTGAAAACCACCCACAGACAGCTGTTTCGACCTTAATGGGTCTCATCAGTGTGGGGTTGATTAACTGGGTATGCAAAGAAGCTAAAGGATGGGCCAACCATAATACTGAGTTAAGTTATGGTGAGTAAAAAAAGTGACAAAAACCCTCCACATATATATATATATATATATATATATATATATATATATATATATATATATATATATACAGTGTTCGACAATTCATTATAACTACTCGCCCATGGCGGGTGGATTTAGGACGCTGGCGAGTAGTTGCTGCGGCTCTATGAATTCCCCTGCTCGCGTCAAATTTTTTTTTTAAATAAATAAATAATCCCCCTCCCTGATTGGGCTAACGCGGGGAAGAGGGCCGACAGGCAGCGCTGGGTTAGCCCCTTCCCCCTGATCTCCTCCCCCCCCTGCCCTGGGGTGTCCGCCACCTGGGATGCGGGAGATGGGGGGGGGGGGTTGTGTTGCGCGGCTGTGCACATGGGTGGGGTGCTTGCCTCGCTCCGATGTGCTGCCCCGCTCCTGTGCTGGCCCCGCTCACATGCTGCCCCACTCCCGTGCTGTCCTGCTTCCGTGCTGCCCCGCTCCCGTGCTGGCCCGCTCCCGTGCTGGCCCCCTCGTGTGCTGCCCTGCTGCCATGCTGGCCCCCTCCCATGCACTGCCCCCTCCCATGCTGGCCCCCTCACGTGCTGTCCCTCTCCCGTGCTGGCCCCCTCCCGTGCTGCCCCGCTCCCGTGCTGGCCCCCTCGTGTGCTGCCCCTCTCCCGTGCACTGCCACCTCCCGTGCTGGCCCCCTCGTGTGCTGCCCCGCTCCCATGCTGGCCCCCTCGTGTGCTGCCCCTCTCCCGTGCGCTGCCCCCTCCCATGTTGGCCCCCTCGTGTGCTGCCCCGCTCCCGTGCTGGCCCCCTCCCGTGCTGCCCCGCTCCCGTGCACTGCCCCCTCCCGTGCACAGCCCCCTCCCGTGCTGGCCCCCTCCCGTGCGCTGCCCCCTCCTGTGCGCTGCCCCCTCCCGTGCTGGCCCGCTCCCGTGCTGGCCCCCTCCCATGCTGGCCCCCTCCCGTGTTGGCCCCCTCCCGTGTTGGCCCCCTCCCGTGCTGCCCCCTCCCGTGCTTGGCCCTCTCCCGAGCTGGCCCCCTCCCGTGCTGGCCCCCTCCCGTGCTTGCACGGGGTGGGGAGACTGGAGAGCCGAGTCTTGGTGCTTCCCCCTACTCCACTGTGTGTGGAGGGGGCTTCCCCCGTCCCCCGTCTGCTCCTTGAGGGAGGGTGAGGTGCCTGTGTGAGCTGACACCGGCTAAGGGGAACCCCGAGGAGAGACATCAGCCCAAGAGACCTGCTCCGGAGATACGGGGTGAGTGATGTCATCAGACCACCAACATTTAAAGCTCCACTAACACTCAGGGGGGGGAGTGTGTGTGTGTGTGTGTGTGTGTGTGTGTGTGTGTGTGTGTGTGTGTGTGTGTGTGTGTGTGTGTGTGTGTGTGTGTGTGTGTGTGTGTGTGTGTGTGTGTGTGTGTGTGTGTGTGTGTGTGTGTGTGTGTGTGTGTGTGTGTGTGTGTGTGGAGAGAGAGAGAGTGAGAGTGTAGGGGGAGAGAGAGAGTTTGTGTGTGTAGGGGGAGAGAGAGACCACAAGTAATCCATCACTTACCCACCCAGTCAGTCACCTACCCACCCAGTCAGTCACTCAGTC
The DNA here is from genome assembly GCF_040206685.1 of Ascaphus truei. Lineage (NCBI taxonomy): Eukaryota > Metazoa > Chordata > Amphibia > Anura > Ascaphidae > Ascaphus > Ascaphus truei. Next base: position 196,817,284 of record NC_134487.1, on the reverse strand, counting down.
ACCTACCCCTCCACCCAGTCAGTCAGTCACCTACCCACCCACCCAGTCAGTCACCTACCTACCCAGTCAGTCACCTACCCACGCACCCAGTCACCTACCCACCCAGTCAGTCACCTACCCACCCAGTCAGTCACCCACCCAGTCAGTCAGTCACCTACCCACCCAGTCAGTCACCCACCCAGCCAGTCAGTCACCTACCCAGTCAGTCACCCACCCAGTCAGTCAGTCACCCACCCAGTCAGTCAGTCACCCACCCAGTCAGTCAGTCAGTCAGTCACCCACCCAGTCAGTCAGTCAGTCAGTCACCCACCCAGTCAGTCAGTCACCCACCCAGTCAGTCAGTCACCCACCCAGTCAGTCAGTCAGTTACCCACCCAGTCAGTCAGTCACCCACCCAGTCAGTCAGTCACCCACCCAGTCAGTCAGTCACCCACCCAGCCAGTCAGTAACACACCCAGTCAGTCAGTCACAAACCCAGTCAGTCAGTCACACACCCAGTCAGTCACCCACCCACCCACCCAGTCAGTCAGTCACCCACCCAGTCAGTCAGTCAGTCAGTCAGTCACCCACCCAGTCAGTCAGTCAGTCACTCACCCAGTCAGTCAGTCACCCACCCAGTCAGTCAGTCAGTCACCCACCCAGTCACCCACCCAGTCAGTCAGTCACCCACCCAGTAAGTCAATCACCCACCCAGTCAGTCAGTCAGTCAGTCAGTCAGTCAACCCAGTCAGTCACCCACCCAGTCAGTCAGTCACCCACCCAGTCAGTCAGTCACCCACCCAGTCAGTCACCCACCCAGTCAGTCACCCACCCAGTCAGTCAGTCAGTCACCCAGTCAGTCAGTCACCCAGTCAGTCAGTCACCCAGCCAGTCAGTCACCCAGTCAGTCAGTCACCTAGTCAGTAAGTCACCCAGTCAGTCAATCACCCACCCAGTCAGTCAGTCAGTCACCCACCTAGTCAGTCAGTCACCCTCCCACCCAGTCACCCACCCTCTCTCTCTCTCTGTGTATTACCCACCCTGTGTGTCTCTCTCTCTCTCTCTCTCTCTCTCTCACTCTCTCCCTCTCTCACTCTCTCCCTCTCTCCCACTCTCTCTCTCTCCCACTCTCTCTCTCTCCCACTCTCTCTCTCTCCCACTCTCTCTCTCTCTCTCTCCCACTCTCTCTCTCTCTCTCTCTCTCTCTCTCTCTCTCTCTCTCTCTCTCCCACTCTCTCTCTCTCTCTCTCTCTCCCACTCTCTCTCTCTCTCCCTCTCTCTCTCTCCCACTCTCTCTCTCTCCCTCTCCCACACTCTCTCACACTCTGGATCTGGATATCTTATTTACCCTATATATCTTAACTGCCCTATACTACACCGAAATAACCTATACTGCTTTCTTCCAGATCTGACTCAAGCTTCACACGGAAGACATCGGAATCCCCCCTAACCCAGAAGACAGGTAGGGAACACCTCCCCTCCAATGTATAAGATTGCTGGAATGAAGGTACCTGGACATTGAGGGACTGCGGATCAGGTAAGATCCCAGGCGGGATTTCTGCTTTAGATATTGTGAAGCGGGGACGTCCAGACACTGGTTAAGGAAACTAGTCATTCACACCTGGCTTTTATTTCTAGGTCACACACACACACACACACACACACACACACACACACACACACACACACACACACACACACACACACACACACACACACACACACACACACACACGACTAATTGTAGTATAATGTAATACAATAAATACATTTATGGCAAAAACGAATGTTGTTCTGACTAGGAATTTATTAAATTTATTTTATTTATATATTTTAGTTTAAAGCGGGTTGGGGCGGGACTAGGGTTGGGGGCGGGGTTGGGGGCGGGCTCTAGGTGGCAAGTAGATTTTTTGGTTGGGCGAGTAGATTTTTGGGTGATTTGTCGAACACTGTATATATATATACCCTATATCCTTTTTTATACACTGGGATTTTGTTGTGTTGAATAGCACCTCCAATTGTTTAGAATTAACATTTATTGTACATCTTTTAGCGTAGATATTATTCTTTTTTATTGCTATATATATTAATTTTTTTCTCACACATACAGATGTTCAGTAGCTGACGTAATTGCACGCTGGAATGCCCCTTTTCTTTTTGTGTGACTCATTCTAGTAGTTTTGATAACCAACTCATCGAGGTTTTTGATCAGTTCTCACACAATTTGGCATGGTTGCTATTTAGAAAGCTTTGATAACCTTGCCAAATCATATGGGGGTGCATTTTCCTGAGATTTCTTGGTCCTGCCCAAACACACCGAGCCAGAGCTGACAAAGAGCTCAAACTTGCATTTATTCTAAATACGCTATTCTAGTAGCTCTGATGAGATGACTGGAGCTCTGATCTAGTGAATGTGTCACAGATCTCATTTTGCCACCCTAAGGGTGGTGAGAAGGGATCTGAAAGCAGGACTTAGAATATTTTTTTAATTTTTTCTCTATCAGATGGAAGACAAGAGTCTCCGGAGCTGATATGAATTAATACCAGATCCAGCGACCCCCGGCTTCAATACAATGCAATAAAAATACATTTACAGGCAGCTTCATAACCTTAGCGACTAACCGCTAATACAATGAAGTGGTTATATGACAGTGCCCGGTTTATTGTAGGCAGCCGGAGAGGATGAAGGTGGTATTTGGACCATGGTGGGTGTTTAAGACTTGCGGGGGTTTGCGGTAGGAGTTAAACCCTCCCTCTACCCACCTGGTAGGCATAAACACCCACAAGGGCCAAATACCACCTTCACCCACCCCCACTACCCACAATTAAAATTAAAACACAATACTAGCCAATAAACCCATTCATTGCCAGTGTGGTTTCCTATGCCCTCAGTGGGAGCAAAGATAACTCCAATGGCAATAAATTGTCACCCTACTACACTACCCCACTACACCCACCACCACCCCCCCACAACCACATACAGTACAGTAATGGGCAACATTTCTATAATCCAAATCTGGATAATAGTATTTTGCCCATTAAAAATAAAACATTATTCAGCCAGCATAAAATAAATAAAAGTGGCACACCCCTGCCAGGATGAAGGCCACCCTCATCACCATCCTCCATTTCCTCTGTGGGCATCAACAGTACATAAAAAACAAACTACTGTAATGGCCACAAACCCCTTAATCACCTTAGAGGTTATTAACCGCTATAGTAATTAAGGGCTTAACCCCCCTCCCCTGCTACCCACACAGGACACCTAACCACCCTCTCCTAGGCAACTACCCCCACCCTCTACCCATTGATTGGCACAGTGGTACATCATGCCTATATAACATGGGCATGAGTTGGCACTATTGCAGTCAATGGACAACCAAAAAAAAACAGCACCAAAAATACACAATAATAAAAAAAGCAATCCCCCAAAAAAACAAGAATGAAACAAAGCAAACACAAAAAGAAAGAATTAAAAAAGCAAACACCAAAAAAAAACAAGAATTAAACACAGCAAACAAAAAAAAAGCCAGAATTAAAAAAAACAATCAACAAAAATACATACAGTATCAATGAAATAAAAACAAGCATTTGCCAAAAAATGCATTGCTTGTCACTGTATTAATCTATAGCCCTAAAGGGGCATAGATAAATACATTGGCAGTTAATGGGCAACTAAAAAAATAAAAATTTTAAAATACAATCAAAAAACTTGAAAACCCAAAATGACATGCATTCAATATTTTTCATACCTTTAGATGTCTTCACCCTCCAATTCCCGATGCATCAGGAAGCTCTCGATCCGCAAGGCAATGCTCCTCGACTTCAGGTAACTTCTGTAGTTCTTTCTCTTCTTTTTTCTTCAATCTTGTGTATTTGTAATCCATTCCATAGGCAATGTTGTCCCATTGGCTTCTTAAGGTAAGATGAGACGGGACTGGCCATATATAAGGCCTGTGACATCACATTTGAGTGTCAGATGGTGCAGCTCCAATCCGATTGGATGATGTATCATATGACAGGGTTTTTTTTTTTTTTAAAGGATGTGACATTGTCTTTAAGTGAGGTATATCACATCCTTAAAACAACATTGTTGGCATCACATGATACTACAGATGCAGCTGCCATTATTCGAACATTTCACGCGTTGTATACCTCGGAATACCCATGTCATGGTGTGTGATTTCTTCCAACCGTACCGCCTTAAGACGTGCGTTGACTCGTGTTTTTATCGAGTGCAGAAAATGGCATTTTAGCATTGTCTGCAATACCGTCGAGAAACTCAAGTGGGCGATCGTGAGTTGTTGTTTTAAAAATCTAATAGCAATTACGGTAAACCTGTCTTTTATTGCCGTAAAGTACTTCAAGTGTGTGTGTGTACTGTAATTGTAATTCTAATATTAACGTTACAAGTTCATACTGTATAGTGTACATGGGAAAGAAGTCCTGTCTGAGGCTCCTTAGCCATACACAAATCCTCTAACTGTAGAAGACTACAAATATGAGCACACATCACTACTATCTTCTCACATAAAACAACAACTGTGTATGACAGACAACACCGAACAAGACCTACAAGACATACCAAACCAAGGACCCAAGGGGGGACACGATAAAGAGGGGAAGGTGGGGGGGAGTGGGGGTGGGGCCATGGGTGGTTCTCCGCATCCTTTGCGAGGATCTTGGTCTCGGTCCTCCGATCGTGGTTTGCCACTAATTATACCTCGAGTCCGACTCTCAATTCAACCCCTATTTTACGTTATTGCTCCGTCGGGGTTGTCATCGTTCTTGGTGAACCTACCTGTCCGTTATTATATGGTGTCCGATCCTGTGCTATCAAAGGAGAACACAATCGCTACTATCATTGTAATATTGCGACTGTATCCACCCCTGGGATATCTGTCTGCGCCAGCCGAGGCGTCCAGACTTTTAGAAAGTTTGAGCCAGTGTCATTGACTAAACTCGTCAGTTGTTCCATCCGGCAGACGTGCCAAATTCTATTCCTGATTTTGGGGATAACTGGTCATTCGTTTTGCTTCCACAATGCTGTGATCTCGCATCTCGTATCTGTTGACAAATGCGCTATTCATTTTTGCGTCGCACTTGACAGACCCTGGATCCGCCTGCCCAGAAGGAACACCCACGGTTCCAGGGGAATCTCCAAATTGAGTATCCTTTGTAACCAATCTCTAATTTGTTCCCAAATCGGGACCACTTTTGGGCAAGACCACAGCATATGTTTCAGATCTGCTACTTCCCCACAATGCTTTGGGCATAGCGGGAAATATCCCTTTACAAATGTAACTAATCTTACTGGGGTGTAATACCACCGCATAAGGACTTTATTCTAAAATTATGAATAAAAAAATCTTGACCATACGAAAACTGGAGTATTTACATATTACTGAAAAATGCATTTCATGTCACAGAGAAAAAATACAGAGAACACAAACACATGACATACCCATGCTACTATATAAATGTACACAGAATTATTATTGTGATTAGAAATCAAACTACCAAGGTATCATTTTAATCCAAAATTTCCACACACAGTATATACCAATTTGACTATCAATAGTATAGAAAAGGAGCTTATACGACTGAGGGCCTCATGCAGAGAGCAGCGCTATTTGCAATCTCGCCATTTTTAGGAGAAAATCGAGCTAAAAACAGCTGAAAATGGCGAGTTAGGGAAAACGCGCCATTTTTTTTTTCTATTTCAAAATTTCGCCGCGCGGCTGGCGAGAAACTACATCTCGCCAGTCTGAAAAATATCCGTAATTCAGAAAGGCGCGCTCGCCATCTAGCGGCTGTTTTTGGCACGATTTTCGTCAATTTTCTCCGCCAACTAAAGTTGGCAAGAAGCAGGAGGTCGCCGGCTATAGGGAAAAAAAAAAATGCGCGATTTTTTTTCCCCCTTTCAGCTGCGCGAATCTCCTCCTTTACAATTCTCCACATGCAGTAATGCTAAAAATAGCGGATTTCGCCCATTTCTGCATATGGAGAATAAAACTCTCCATTAAAGCTACTTTTTCTTAAACTCTCCAATTTATTCTAACGCTGCTCTCTGCATAGGCCCCTGAATTTCTTATGTACAGTATAGCTAATATTTTTCAAGGCAGCATTTATTTAATGGGAGTTAATATGTTGTGGCTGAGCCACATAGGTGAGCCATATATCATGTACAATGGTTCCCAGTGTAAAGAAAACATTTTATTTTAAAGGAAATGTTTTATCTCCCAGTCGACGTTGATTCCTCTTGGTGTCATGGTGTCCATTGTATAAATCCAGAACATTTCCTTTTGATTAAGGATGTTCTGGCGGTCACCACGTCTGACTGGGAGTGGAATATGTTCTATCCCACTGAATGTCAGAAGATCTAACTTCCCTTTTGAACATTCCAAAAAATGTCTTGCCACTGGGAACCTTTGAACTTTATTTTTTATACTTCTGATATGTTCCATTATACGAAGTTTTAATGGACATACAGTATTGTTCTCCCTATGTAGCTCATACCACAACCACATGTCAAGATGTATATCACATTGTTTGTATTGCATGTGATAAAACTCCTCAGTCTAATTTTGTCTTTATTTATTTTAGAATGCATCACTTTAACAGACTTAGCATAGGGGCAAACTTTACAAAAACCACATTTGAAGAAACCTGTCGGTGGAACAAAACCCCTAGTTTTTGTCTGAGGGTTTGTGTATATACTGGGTGAAATGTAATTTGACAAGGTTTTTGCTTTTTTTAAAACAAATTTTGGTAATTCTTCAATGTATGGTTTTAATTTGGTGTCTAAAGTCAAGACGTTCCAATGTCTGGCTACTATGGAGCCGATGGAGTTGGCTTGTCGACTATGTTGTGTGATAAAGTATAATGGTGTTTGAACTTTCCCACATTCCATTTTTTTACGTTTTTTCAACAAGTCTTTACGCGGAGTATGATAGGCGCACTCAAAAGCCTTCTGTAAGTCCAATTTGCAGTATCCTCTATTGCGGAATCAAGTGGCTAGTTGTTGTGATTGATTTATGAATTGATCCGTATCTGAACAAATGCATTTTAGCCTTAAATACTGAGTTTTTGGTATGCCCTTGATTAATGGGCGAGGGTGACCACTATCCACTTTCAAAAATGTGTTTCTAGAATTCAATTTCCTGAAAATGTCGGATTGGATACATTGATTTGAATCAATATATAACAGTAAATCTAAGTATTCAATTTTTTGACGGTGATAAGAAAAAGTAAAATGTAGATTGTAATCATTTTTGTTTAAATGGTCCACAAACTCCGTCAGGGACCTTGTGTCACCTTCCCAAATCAAAAACAGGTCATCAATAAATCTTCGATAGAAAATAATATTATTACGGAAAGGGTTTGTGTGACTAAAAATGTGCAAAAACTCCCAATATCCCATAAATAAATTTGCGTATGATGTTGCAAATGAAGTGCCCATTGCTGTGCCACGTGTCTGTAAATAATAAATAGTGTCAAATAAAAAATAATTGTGTGTGATAGATAGAGAATAGATTCAATAATAAATGTGGTTTGTGCAGGTGATAAAGATGAGTGGTTGAGAAAGTGTTGTACTGCTATAATACCTTGTGAGTGATCAATGATAGTGTAAAGAGATGTGACATCTAAAGTGACCCATAAATAGTTAGGGGACCAAGTGAAGGGTGAAAGTGAATTAAGTAAATCAGTGGAATCTTGAAGGTATGACGGAAGTTTGTGGACCAATGGCTGTAAAAAAATATCAATGTATCTGGATAACCCATCTCCCAAAGATCCAATACTCGATATTATTGGTCGTCCAGGAGGGTCAACCAGAGATTTATGGATCTTTGGGAGATGGTGGAAAATGGGGATAACTGGGTTTTGGACGAACAGAAAGCTTCTCTCCTTCTCGCGAAGTACCTGCAAAATAACACCGAAGTCCAGAATATTTTTTAACTGTGCAAGGAATACATCAGTAGGATCAGATTTTAGAGTTATGTATGAACTCCCATCTTGTTATTGTCGTAAAGCTTCTATCTTATACTTGACATTATTCTGGATTACAATTGCACCCCCCTTATCTGCATTCTTTATGACCAAGTTTTTATTACTCATCAAACTTTGAATGCTGAGTCGATCTTGTTTGATCATATTATTGCCGAGATTGGGGGTGAAATTGTAACCTTTTGCCAGCAACAGTAAGTCTCTTTCAACTAATTTTTCAAAGGTAGCTATGTGTGGACCCTTTACATAAGGCGGATAAAAGTTAGAGCGATTCTTTAATCCTGAATCTCTAGAACCTACCAGAAAGGAGGACGTATGGTCTACCTCCTCCTCTGTGGTTTGTTCATTTAAGAGGCTATTTATGTCTTGGAGGGTGCATAACTCACGGAATGAAGATAGGTCATCTTGTTTGGTGTTAATATCTGGAATAACTAAATCCAAATCCTGTGAAATGACAGGGTTAGTGGTGATGGAAATATTGGTTAAATCATCATTCACAGTTAGATTATCCTTATGAAAAAACTTTTTTAGTACCAATTTTCTAACAAAACATTGCAAATCAATAATAGTGTTAAACAATTTGAAGTTTTCAAAAGGAGCGAAATTCAGTCCCTTATTGAGTAACAATAATTCATTCCCAGAGAGAGGGACCCCCGAGATGCTAATGACATTATCTTGTTGCTCTAAGTGTATTTTTTCCTCTTTGAGACAGCGCCCTCGTCTCTTTGAGCGCCTTGTCCTTGGTCGTTTTTTGTTTGAGAAAAGAGTAAGGGTGCATGTCTTTGTTCTCTTTGTCCATATTCTGAATCATGGTCACTGCTGTATTCATATTGGTTTGAGATTTTGTTTGTAGAAAAAGACACTCCATGTGACCGATAATCGCTGTCGGAGGCATCTGAAAAACTTGATTGTTCACCTGCTTTCTTTTTTTAATATAGAGGGACGTGGTGTAGATCTCTCTTTGGGTCCTTGGGAATTCTGTTGGTTCTTTTGTTTAGATTTTTTATTATTTGGTGTGTTTACACTCCTTGTGGGGCGTGGTGGTTTCTGCCAAATATATATTTGACCGCGCTCATAGTCCAAGCGGTCCCTATCAAATTTTATCTGTTTTTTCTCCATGATTTCTTTGTCAAGTTTGCTAATATTCTGATATAAAAGTTTATCATTGCTGACAAAGGTAGGTATATTTTCAAACTTGTCTAATTGATCCTGGAGTTTTTTTATATTATCTAACAACAAATTATTTTCAGCTACTTTAGTTTGTATTATTAGCTCCATATGCCTCATTGAACAAGAGTCCAGTATCTTAGTCCAATTCTCCTCGAACCCTCTGTTAATAAAGCCAAATGATGGTGTTTTCTTTATTCTCAAACCTCTTGGTAATCTTTTACTTCGCACATAATTTTCCAAAGAGGTGATCTCCCACCATAGTCTAATTTTCTGGCTTAACAATTTCTCCAGTGTCACAAAATATAAAGACAGATTCATTTTATCGTCACATAGAATGTCCTTAGAATCATTAAAGATATACAGTAAGCTGCTTGTTTGGTGCGTCCTGCATTGTCTGAACAACATGCAACATAAGGTGTTGGTTTTGTATTCATATCACACATATCTTCATTGTCTGATGAAGCCATTGTGTCCCTGATCTTGTTGTGTGGGTTGGTATATGTTTTGATTAACAATATCTCTTTTGATGTATTATATGCACACATGTGGAAAAATATATATATGAGTTTTACTCCATAGTCATAATCTTTATATTTTGTAATCCATAAATGAAAAAAATCCCCTTCTCAAATAGGAAAAAATCCAGAAGATAGAAAACATATAATAGTATAATGAAAAAATGAAATAAGCAACAGTCCAGCCAATGAGCAAAAAAACTCTTTTTGTATATAATAAAATGTCTTTGTGGATGCTCGAGCCACTGGTTTCAATGATACTGTATGTAACAGAAGGTGGAGTTCCTCAATTAACTAATGCTGCAGAGCATTTGACCCACTTGTAGAAATAAATTACTGCATCCGGATCACTTGTGATGAAAAGCTGTGTGGAGCTATGTGAATTAACCCCTAGTTGGAACACGGTCTTGCAAGGAAAAAAAGGGTTGTCTGGGGGAAGTCCTGAGATCCACCCAGACCCCTTATATAAATCCAGCAACTATATGATCCAGTGAACCTGGGGAAGCTCCCACTTTCAAGTAGTAGTCATAAAGTACTCACATGAATCCATTTTCCGTCCGGGTCTGTGTGCTCCTTGCTGTGTGCAGAGACAAAACGAAATCACCCTTGCCGAGGGGAGAGGTAAATCAGCGGGCACAACTGTGCAGGAAAAATTGCAAAAAGGCTGGACTGGGCTATAAAAATACTTTATTTGAACATGGATTAAAAACCAAGAGGAGGGGAAACAGACCCCTGCGCCTCTAACGCGTTTCACCCAGTATGGGCTTTCTCAAAGAGTAGCGTTACACGTGCGCAATCCCCTAAAATACCGGAAGTAAACTGGACGTGACGTCACTCAGCCAATAGAATGCAAGTACTCCCGAGATGGTATGATGGGAGACTGCACTCATGGCTAGCGTGTGCTCGTGCGGGATACTCCGGCATAAGTGGCATGCACAATGAAAGCAATTGCAATACAAGATAAAAACAAGTGGTACTCAATTACAAATAATGTTAGGTATAATTAAATCTATGACCGCAAATCTTGGTTTGGAGTGGCAGATGTGCAATAATATGTACAAAAGATGTACAAAATCACTCACTTCCAAGACTGCGGTTAATGAAGATAGTATATAGCAAAAAATGCAATGTAAAGTTAAAAACAAGTAAAGTCAGGGGTTTGAGGATTTTCAATCAATTATTTTCATAAATTCATTACTTTCACATATATAGTGTGCATAGTTCAATAGTGTACTGTAATCATATTTTTAAATTGAAGTAGTAGTAATGTATGACAATATTACCAATATAATGAAGCATACATAATAACACACATTTTGTTGATACAAACAATGGCAACAATAAATTTCAATTTTTTCAATTAATCCATGTGTACCTACAAGACATACCAAACTAAGGACCCAAGGGGGGGCACGATAAAGAGGGGAAGGTGGGGGGGGGGGAGTGGGGGTGGGGCCATGGGTGGTTCTCCACATCCTTTGCGAGGATCTTGGTCTCGGTCCTCCGATCGTGGTTTGCCACTAATTATACCTTGAGTCCGACTCTCAATTCAACCCCTATTTTACGTTATTGTTCCGTCGGGGTTGTCATCGTTCTTGGTGAACCTACCTGTCCGTTATTATATGGTGTCCAATCCTGTGCTATCAAAGGAGAACGCAATCGCTACTATCATTGTAATATTGCGACGGTATCCACCCCTATCTGTCTGCGCCAGCCAAGGCGTCCAGACTTTTAGAAAGTTTGAGCCAGTGTAATTGACTAAACTCATCAGTTGTTCCATCCGGCAGACGTGCCAAATTCTATTCCTGATTTTGGGGATAACTGGTAATTCGTTTTGCTTCCACAATGCTGCGATCTCGCATCTCGTGGCTGTTGACAAATGCGCTATTCATTTTTGCGTCGCACTTGACAGACCCTGGATCCCCCTGCCCAGAAGGAACACCCACGGTTCCAGGGGAATCTCCAAATTGAGTATCCTTTGTAACCAATCTCTAATTTGTTCCCAAATCGGGATCACTTTTGGGCAAGACCACAGCATATGTTTCAGATCTGCTACTTCCCCACAATGCTTTGGGCATAGCGGGAAATATCCCTTTACAAATGTAACTAATCTTACTGGGGTGTAATACCACCGCATAAGGACTTTATATGCGTTCTCCTTTAATGTGGTGCAAACTGAGCTTCTGGCAGCAGCCTGAAGGATCCTGTCCCAGTCCTCGTCCTCTAGTGTCTCCCCTAAGTCTGCTTCCCACTGTCTGATGTACCTGAGTTGTTAATGCTCCGCGATCTCAGGACAGATCACCTCCTTATACATTCTAGAAGTCAGTCCCCTTGTGTCCGTTCCTCTTGAACACAGCTGGTCAAAATTTGTTCTTGCTGGCCTGATCGGGAATTTGTTAGAAAAATCACGGCTCTGGAGGTATCTAAAGAATTCCTTGTTCGGTATATCCTTTGTGGATTTAATTTGTTCAAATATTTTAATAAATTTTCTTCCCTCCAGATCTAGCAGCCGAGTAATACCCGACTGTATCCAGATTCGTAAATTATTGCTATTAATCCCTGGAGCGAAGTCCGGGTTACCGATTATCGGTGTCATTAGCGATTCCCTGGAAGGGAGATTACAAGTAATTTTAGTAGCCTCCCATACCCGTAAGGAATTAACTGTGGTCTGGAGCGGTATTACCATATTCCTTCTTTCCCTCTTGGGAAGCCAGATTAAGTTCTGCAGCTCTGTTGGTGCACAGCAGCTGTTCTCTAATTCCACCCACCTTCTTAATTTCGGATCTGTGTTCAATTGAATAATTTGACACAATTGGGCCGCCTTGTAATAAGCTAACAAGCAAGGTACCGCTAGTCCCCCTTTCGTAGTAGGCCTCTTTAAGATACCCTTTGCAATCCTTGGGCTTTTCCTACGGTATCCCAAATAAATTTCATAATTTGTGACTGTAGGGAGAGGATGTCCGCATGTACTATAGGTATGGGCAAACTCTAGAATAGATATAACATCCTTGTGAGGAGGTTCATTTTCACGCTATGTATCCTCCCAATCCATGAGATTCCCCCTTTCATCCAAGTCTTGAGATCCTCCCCCAGAGTCTTAATCAATCTGGGGTAATTAGCTTTATATAATGTTTTATAATCCCTCATGATGTAAACCCCTAAATATTTGATAGCGGAGGTTTGCCACTTGAAATTGAAGTTTATTTCTATAAATTTTTCCACCTCTTTGGGAAGATTTATGTTGATGGCTTCAGATTTGGTCTGATTAATTTTGAATCCTGAGATTTGGTTGAATTTACCCAAGATCCCAAAAACATTGGGCAGAGATGTGAGAGGTTTTGACAATGTTAAAATCACATCGTCCGCATACATAGCAACCTTATGTATCTGGTCTTCTACTGATATTCCTACTATTTCTGGACTGTGCCGAATGTGTGCCGCCAGGGGCTCTATACAGATGACGAACCGCAGAGGGGACAACGGGCTTGTTGTCCTGTCTTGTTCCGCTGCGAATATTAAATTGTTCTGAGGGGAAGCCCTGGTGTCTCGCCCTTGCCGTAAGGCCCTCAAATAGCGCAAGAATGGCTCTTAACAGGCGTCCTTCAATACCAAATTCTCTGAGCGGTTCTTTTAGGTAGGGCCAATCTATCATATCGAAGGCTTTCTCAGCATCCAGACTTAATGCCATGGAGGGTATTTTTTTCTTTTTAGCCACATCAATCAGATCAATTATTCTCCTGGTATTGTCCGCTGCCTGTCTGCCTCCGATAAACCCTACCTGATCCGTGTGAATGAGCCTGGGACGAACGCTACCCACCCTGTTTGCTATAAGTTTGGAATACATTTTGATGTCTGAGTTAATCAGGGAGATGGGCCAGTAGCTTTTACAGTCTACTGGGTCCTTTCCAGGCTTATGGATCAGCGATATAGAAGGTTGTAACATTTGTGTTGGGAAGGAGGCCCCCGCTAAGATTTCATTAAACAAATTTAACATTTGGGGTTCCTGAAATTTGAAATATTTTTTGTAGTATAAATTAGAAAAACCTGGCGCTTTAGCTGGTTTTAAGGACTTGATTACCTCTGCAAGTTCGTCGTATGTAAAGTTTGTCTGTAGTGCTTCCCTCTCCCCTCTGCTCAATGTGGGCAAATTTGCCTCTTTTAGGAATTTCTTCAATGCCTCTTTTGTTTTAGGGCTATGGGTGACCTTATCTCCATTATAGAGTTTCTCGTAGTACGTTCTAAACTCTTCTCCAATTTTCCCCGGATTTGATGTATGGTCACCCCCTTGCGTATGTATAGCGTGAATGTGGTAATTTGGAAGCTTATTTTTAAGCTTATTGGCAAGTAAAGTACCTGACTTGTTCGCTTTTTCAAAAAAATTACGACCAGACCACGCCATTTCCCTCTCAGCTTGGGAGGATAGAAGAAGATTTAATTTCGTTTTAGTATCTAATAGTTGTTTCAACGTTTGGTCCTGTTTCCGCTCTTTATGGCGGGCGGAAAACTCTACCAATTGATTTTCCAACTCCTTAATTTTCATTTCCCTATCCCTTTTCCTTTTGGAGGCCAAATTCATTAATATTCCCCTGAGAGTCGCTATATGAGCTTCCCACAGTATGGTGTTTGTTGTCACACTCCCTTTGTTCTCTTCGAAATACATCTTAATTTTCTCTCCCACCTCCCTTTCCAGGTCTGGTATTTTCAATAATATCTCATTTAGCTTCCAATTCTCTCTAGGTCCGTCTAGGGGTATTAATGTGCATCGCAGCTCTATAGATGCATGGTCAGACCATTATATATCATGTATCTCTGTACGAGAGACCCCCGGAACCATTCTCTTTGAGACAAGGAAGTAATCGATCCTGCTACTTTATTGCTTTATTGCTGAATTTGCCCGCTCACTCGCGAGTATGCTTGCATACCCCCCTTACCTCGCCTACCCCTTCAGCCTCCTTCGGGGATGCCTGGTGTCTTCGGGGATGCCTGGAGCACGTGTCCGGCGCCCGGCTGACGCGCGGCACGCGGCGGGGAAAAAAACCAGCCGCGTCTGCCTGCACATTGCGGTGGCAGCCGCATAAGAATAAAAGCGGCCGCCAGTGTATATCTGTCATGGGGATGTGAGTAGAATGTGTAATCCTTCACCCCCTGATGTTGTTCCCTCCATATATCTAAAAGTTGACAATCCTGCATTCCCTTATCGAGTGTTAGTATGTCCTTTCCACGTGCCGTGTTAGACTTTGTGCATCTCTCCAAGTCTGCGTTGAGTGTCCTGTTTAAGCCCCTGCTGATATTACATTCCCTTTTGCTACCTTTTGCAATTTTCTAAAGAAGCTAGTGAAGAAGTCCGTGGCTTGTTCACTTGGGGCGTATATTGCTGCCAGTGTGATAGGATGGTCCCGGATGGATCCCGTTACTATGATGTACCTAACCTCTTTATCAGTGAGTGTGCTATCTGCTAGGAATGGTAATCGGTTGTGTATTAATATGGCTACGCCCCTCTTTTTCACCTGTGCCGATGCTAAGAAACTCAACCTATAATCTTTGTCTAGGAATCTCTGAGTGTTGTCTCTTGCGAAGTGTGTTTCCTGCAACAACAGTAATTCTGCGCCGTTACGTTTGTAGTCCTTAAAGGCCAACCTCCTTTTCGCTGAACTGTTGAACCGTTAACATTATGTGAAATTAGTATAATATCCTTACTCATTTTTAATTTTGAAACAGAGAAAAACCCGGGCGCTCCCTGATTGAGTTCTTAAGAACAGGGGCAATGTGATAATGAACTTTACAACCTTATAGACAAAGGTCCCCTCTGGTTCGTCTTCTTGTCCTATGGCTCAGACCCCAATAGGATCCTTATCCAGGATCCTTATTTGTACAGGGATATAGAGAGAAAAAAGGGGGAGCACAGGTTGAAGAATTTGGGGTATCTAGAGTATCTAAATAGATATTTGTGGGTGTGCTTGAAAGATATATTAAATCACTTACACGGCCTTGTGTAAATGCTCTCACAGCAAGGTTTACTTGTCTTAGTGTTCTCTTGGTCGGTTGCCTTCTTCTTTTCAGGACTTGGTTTTCTTTCTGGATATCTTCAATAGTCCTCGGCTATCAATGTGGATGTCTCCCTCGGAGTGAACAGATTGAAAAACAGTGGTTTAGAGGGGAATACAGACAGTACTGATCAAGTCCAATTTTTTAGCTCTAAATGCATATATATATATATATATATATATATATATATATATAAAGGCAGTAATTACTGCCAGCACTCACACGGGCTAGTGTGAGTACAATCCTAGGGGAAGGTATCTTTTTATCCAAATCTGGTCTTTACACGTAGTGATCTATAGGTGTAATAAGGGTCCAGTATTTAGTGATATATATAAATCAAATAATACTCACACGGCCTTGTGTGAGTAAATACACATCAAGGTATCATTATCTTGAAAGTCTCCTTTTCTTCTTTTCAGGTTTGTGAGCTTCTTCCTGGTTTTCTCTGGTGGTCTTCAACTTTCAGTGTGGTAATCCCCCTCGGTGTGAACAAATTGGAAAACAATTGTTAGTGGGGAAACATCAACATAATTTTGTGATAACCCACTAGAAAAGCCCAAGCAGATACGTAAAAGCAGCAAAAATGCTGCAGGCACTCACACGGGCAAGTGTGAGTGCAATCCTAGGGGAAGGTATCTTTTTTTTCCCGTTGGTGTCTTTAAGTCTGGTGCCCTATGAGGGTGATAATGATCTGATATGTATAGATCTATAAAAATAAAAAATAGAAATAAAAATGATACTCACACGGCCTTGTGTGAGTAAATGCACATCAGGGTATCTTTAACTTCTTTGTGATACTGATAGTGTTAATCTCCAAGTGGGCCAGTGTAGGTAGATGACCCCTCCTTGGTGTAGATGTGGAATTGAACACTGTCACGATTTTCGTGGACTACAGCAAAATTTATTAAAAGACATATATAAAAACAATGAAAAAGGTGCATAAAAAGAAACATAAAAAGAAAAAGCCAGCCGTCCAAAGGAAATTGCTCGTGAGTCTCCTGGAGCGCAGCTAACTTGCTCCGCGTCCGGATATAGTGCTGCCTCCTCTCAGATCCACTCCTTGACGGTGGCTGTGCTGGGTCAAAATTGCCTAGTGGTGAGAGCAACGCGTTTCGACTTTTGGTCTTCCTCAGGCTCCGTAGTTTTAGAAAACTACGGAGCCTGAGGAAGACCAAAAGTCGAAACGCGTTGCTCTCACCACTAGGCAATTTTGACCCAGCACAGCCACCGTCAAGGAGTGGATCTGAGAGGAGGCAGCACTATATCCGGAAGCGGAGCAAGTTAGCTGCGCTCCAGGAGACCCACGAGCAATTTCCTTTAGACGGCTGGCTTTTTCTTTTTATGTTTCTTTTTATGCACCTTTTTCATTGTTTTTATATATGTCTTTTAATAAATTTTGCTGTAGTCCACGAAAATCGTGACAGTGTTCAATTCCACATCTACACCAAGGAGGGGTCATCTACCTACACTGGCCCACTTGGAGATTAACACTATCAGTATCACAAAGAAGTTAAAGATACCCTGATGTGCATTTACTCACACAAGGCCGTGTGAGTATCATTTTTATTTCTATTTTTTATTTTTATAGATCTATACATATCAGATCATTATCACCCTCATAGGGCACCAGACTTAAAGACACCAACGGGAAAAAAAAGATACCTTCCCCTAGGATTGCACTCACACTTGCCCGTGTGAGTGCCTGCAGCATTTTTGCTGCTTTTACGTATCTGCTTGGGCTTTTCTAGTGGGTTATCACAAAATTATGTTGATGTTTCCCCACTAACAATTGTTTTCCAATTTGTTCACACCGAGGGGGATTACCACACTGAAAGTTGAAGACCACCAGAGAAAACCAGGAAGAAGCTCACAAACCTGAAAAGAAGAAAAGGCGACTTTCAAGATAAAGATACCTTGATGTGTATTTACTCACACAAGGCCGTGTGAGTATTATTTGATTTATATATATCACTAAATACTGGACCCTTATTACACCTATAGATCACTACGTGTAAAGACCAGATTTGGATAAAAAGATACCTTCCCCTAGGATTGTACTCACACTAGCCCGTGTGAGTGCTGGCAGTAATTACTGCCTTTATATATATATATATATATATGCATTTAGAGCTAAAAAATTGGACTTGATCAGTACTGTCTGTATTCCCCTCTAAACCACTGTTTTTCAATCTGTTCACTCCGAGGGAGACATCCACATTGATAGCCGAGGACTATTGAAGATATCCAGAAAGAAAACCAAGTCCTGAAAAGAAGAAGGCAACCGACCAAGAGAACACTAAGACAAGTAAACCTTGCTGTGAGAGCATTTACACAAGGCCGTGTAAGTGATTTAATATATCTTTCAAGCACACCCACAAATATCTATTTAGATACTCTAGATACCCCAAATTCTTCAACCTGTGCTCCCCCTTTTTTAATTTTGCCTCTTTGATTCTGCAGAAATGTGTTGAATTTCCTGTAGGGGTCACTTGTTCCGAATCCGACACCTTTCTGCCCTCCCGATTTTCTTCTTTGGCCACCTGTGGATACATAGGGGGGGAGGGGACACACACAAGGAACACCTGGGGGCACATATACACAAACACATCACACTCAAATATGAAACACTGTAAAATATAAATCAACAATACTCAACGCCTTGCCACTTCTCCTCTGGCGCCGAGTTCAACGCCTTTGGGTTATCTCCGTCCGTGTTGGTAATATCCGGATTCCAGCCTCTGGCCCATACAAACGTCGGAGCTTATCCCTCCCTGACGCTCCTACCCCGCTCTTCTGACAACTTTAACCGTAAAACTATTTAACTTCTTCTGATCTGACCTGAAATCTTTTCCTGTGACTATAGTTCTTGTGCCTCTCGTCTCTACCTCTGGTGCAACTCCCCTGCCTTTGTTGTTAATAAATTGCTTCTTGTGCAGCCCTCTTATTCTCCTTACTTATCTACCTCCCAGTCTCCTCTTATACTTCTTTACCCTGTCGTGAGTCATACAGAAAGTCCCCTGTACTCTCCCTGCTCTTCTTCCGGCCCCTCCCCTTTATCTCACTTCCTCTAATGAACAACCTAAGCTCCTTCCCCTACTTCTTTCTCACCTACCTACCCTCTAATCCTAACTATCCCTTCTTAATCCCTATTCTCTGATGCTAGTGCTATCCTTGACCTTAGCTTATCCCAACTACCCCCCATTACAGCATCCCCTCCCCCCTCCCCCGATCTGCCCTTCTCCCCCCCCCCCCGTTCTGTGCCTTCTCCTCTCCCCCGTTCTGCACCTCTGCATCCCTCCCCCTTACAATGTTTCCTGCCTTCCACCCCTCATATTTGCCTCCACCCTCCACCCGCACTGCCCCTCCTCCATCCTCCGCCCCAGCACCGCCCCTCCACCAAACTCCCCTCCAGTACCGCACCTTTTACCCCCCTCCAGTACCACGTCTCTTACCCCCCTCCAGTACAACATCTTTCCACCCCTCCAGTACCACATCTCCCCCCCCCTCCAGTACCACATCTTTCCCCCCTCTCATAATCTCCGTGCCTCCTCCCCTCCAGCACCATTCCTCTTCTCCTTCTCCAGGATCTTCAGGGACCTTCCTCCCGTCATTTTGCTGTAACGTCAGCTTCCGTGCGGCTGCTCACACGCTTTGCCACGTCCAAGATGGCGCCTGCGGTATTGACTCCATATGATGACGTCCTTCCGGTCCGGCGCCATTTTGGATCGCACTTTGCATCGTGATGGATGTCCGTGCCTTTGCTTCTGTTTCCCACCACTCTGTACTTTCCGGCTCCTCCGTGTCATCATGGATCCAGGATTAGACCATTGCCGCTGCCATCTTCTTTACTTGGCAATGCTTTCCGGATAAGGTAAGTGAAGCAACAGTTTCATGTAGGGGTAAGTTTAATCCCTTTTCTGACAGGTTTTGACTGTCGGCACTCCACCAAGCTTCTTTCACTCCTATAGCACCATCACTAGATTCCAGGAACTGGCGAAAAATTCTTCCCAACCTTTAAAAAAAAAAAAAAACCTAGGGAAACGCAATAATGCCGAAACTTGTAACTTTATTGTAACATCTTTTGACTTTGTTCAGATCTTTTCTCTGTGTGTTTTGGGTGACTTGGAGGTCTGCATCCATAAGGGGTCTGGGGTTGTCTCCCCTGGGCTTGCGCCATTAGGGGCTTCCCCCAGCCCTAGCTTATGCAGAATGGCGGTTCCCTCTTCAGGGTCTTTCATTATTACCGTTCTGCCACTCCGGATCACCAGCAGTCCAAAGGGAAAAGTTCATCTGTACCGAACTTCCTGCCCTCTCTCAGAATCTTGCTGATGGGTGGCAGGTTGCGCCTCCGAGCTAGTGTGGCCAGAACGAGGTCCTGGAAGATTAGAAATCGGGTTCCTTCAAGCTCCACAGTGGTTAGTGGCCTTGTTTTTTGCAGGACAGCTTCTTTTGTTCAGAAATGGTGCATTCGCACAACAATATCCCGCGGTTGTTCCATCTGTAGCGGTTTAGCCCTTAGGGCCCTGTGACACCGGTCCATGGATAGGTACTCTTTTGAGGTGTCTAGCAGTTTGCTCTCCAACCACCGGGATATGTACTCCTCGCAATCCAGGACCGCTTCTGGCACTCCTCTGATCCGTATATTGTTGCGCCTGTACCGATTTTCGGCATCTTCTTGCCTTTTTCTTAGTTCATTAATTTGTTCTTGCAAGTCCGTTGATTCCCTATCCTGACGCTTGATTGCTTTGATGGATTGGTCCACTTTCACTTCCAAAGCCCCTGTTCTTTCACCCAGACCAGTCACTTCTTTAGTTAGTTGCCGTATCTCTGCTTGTAGCAGCGTTTTAAAGTTTTTATATAGCTTTGAAAAGTACTGGCATCTGTGCCTGGCTGCCCGGTTCCTCCTCTTGTCCGTCGAGCTCCGTCTCTGAACCAGCATTTGAACTGGGCGCCATTGCAGTCCCCGCTCCACTCTGACGGGCTCCCCCAAAATATTCTGTCAATCCTTTCTTCTTTGACTGTTTCACTCCTTTCCGAGACATCTTGCGAGGTTCGTTTCCCTAATCAGCTGTTTTATGCTTTGTATTGCACGTTTTATTCGTTTTTTATAATGTATTTATTGAGCGGGGCACGGAGCACTTATCCTACACGTCCATGCTCCCTGCCGTCGCGCATGCGCTTCCAACAAAAATTATTTTTAACGAATTAAGTGTTATATTTATACAAGATAATAAAGGGAAAAGGAGTAATACAAAAATACAACGTCGCTTCATCTTAAAATATTCTGGAAATGTTATGGGTATTCCTGTGGGGACAGATAGCAAGGATTGCTGCTCACCAGGTTTTCACTGACGGTCGGATCGCTACTGTAAGCTTGTGCTGGTGTTGTTGCCGGCGCTGTTGCTGGCGCTGGCACATTGCTGGATTGGGATTGATGAATTTTATATAGATTAAACCCAGCCTTTCTCCTTTTGAAGTTGCCATGATCAAACAAACTGTAAAATGTGGGATCACACACCAATACCCTCCCCTATCTCAAGGAGTAGGGGCGATGCAATAAAAACAATGATCATTAGTTATTGTTTGCCTTATCGAAACGCTTCCAACCACGAACATCAGGTGAACATTTGTAAAAATCATAGTTTGAAATGAAATATTAATATATTTCGGATACAGTCGCCATATTATCTGTTGCAGCATTAATTGCAGAACATATTAAAAATGCATAACTACAGTCAGGTTTTTTTATACGTGTACGGTGTACACATGGTGTCCAGTCCAGTTAGCAATTGTGCAGAGATAAGAATGTAGAAAAAAGCCCACAGCGTTGTGTCTTAGAAGTTTTTATTATGAAACGCCTACATTTGATAATGTCTTCAGCGTCTTCAAGGACCAAAGTCGATTCACAAAGGACCATTGTGGTACTGTACTGTAGACTTGGTTTTTATCTGTTTTTTAAACACCTGCAAATTGACACAGTAGCACAGTACTGTACACATTACAATTCATTCATTTCTGCCACCTGGCGGATACGTGAAGAATTGCACCCAAAAAATCAGAAACCATTAAATTCAAACAACGCAACCACGGTAAACACAGGGGTGCCTGGTGTGATTGGTGGCATGAATGCGGCGTGAATGCCACGTGGAATATAGCAGAGTACACGAAAACGGCACCGTGAAATGTTCGAATAACGGCCGCTTCATCTGAGGACAAATCAGATTGTGAGATATACCATGTGAGGCATCACATTGTACATCCCCAATCCGATTGTTCAAGTACCATGTGACATGCTCCATTTTTTTAAAGGAAGTGACATCATTTTAAAGGGATGACATAAAATTCTTTTTAAAAAATGGCTGCCGTCACATGGTACTGGAACAAATAGGATTGGGGGTGTACAACGTGGTATATCTCACAATCCAATAGTTTGAAGTACCATGTGAATGCAGGCTTTTTTTTTTTTTTAAAGATGTAACATCATCCCTATAAAATGAAGTCGCAGCCTTTTAAAAAAAATGGAGCATGTCACATGGTACTTGAACAAATCAAATTGGGGATTACTCACAATCCGATTAGTTCTAGTACGATTTGATGGCAGCCATTTTGTATTAAGGATGTGACGTACCTCCCTTGACGATGGTACAGCATCTAATTGGATTGGAGCTGCACCATGTGACACTCAAATGTGACGTAACAAGCCTTATATAAGACCTGTCCGTCTCATTTGACCTTAAGAAGCCAAAGGGACAATTTCACCGATGGAATGGATTCCAAATACAGAAGTTTGATGAAATAGGAAAAGAAAGAAGAACAGAAGTTACTTGAAGTCGAGGAGCATTGCGTCGTGGACCGAGAGCTTCCTGATTCATCGGGAATTGGAGAGTGAAGACATCTAAAGGTAAGAAAAACATTCAATGTATGACATTTTTGTTTGAGAGGTTTTTATTGTATTTTTTTCATTTTTATTTTTTTGGTTGCCCATTGACTACCAATCTATTTATCTATGCCCCTTTAGGGCTATAGATTAATACAGTGACATGCAATGCATTTTTGGAAAATGCTTGTTTTTATTTCATTGATATTTATTTTTGTTGATTGCTTTTTTTTTATTCTTGTTTATTTTGTGAGTAATGCTTTTTTTAATTTCTGTTTTTTTTTTGGTGCTTGCTTTGTTTCTTTTTTGGTGGTTGATTTTTTTATTGTTGTGTAATTTTGATACTGTTTTTTTTAATATTGTCCACTGACTGCTAAAGTGCCATAACATGACCATATTATAGGGGCATGGTGTACCACTGTGCCAATCAATTTGTAGAGGGTGGGGGTAGTTGCCCGGGGAGGGTGGTTAGGCATCCACTAAGATGATTTAGGGTTAGTGGCCATTAGTTTGTTTTTAATTGTACTGTTGCTGCCCATGGAGGACATGTATGTGGAGGACAGTGATGAGGATGGCTTTATCCTATCAGGGGTAAGTAGAACTTTTATTTACTTTATGCTGGCTGGCAAATGTTTTTTTTTTAATGGGCAAATGAGCTATTACCCAGATCTTGATCATAGTATTTTTGCCCATTACTGAACTGTATGTGTTGGGATGGGGTTAGAGGAGGAGGGTAGAAGGGTTGTTATATTTTAATGTTTCTTGGTGGTAGAAGGATTGGGTGAAAAGGGTAGTTTCACCAAGGGTGGGTGGTTAGTCCTATCTGGTGTGTAGCAGGAGTGGTTAACCCCTTTGTTATCATAACGGTTCCCACAACTATGGTAGTGAAGGAGTTAACGCCTCCTGCAACATTCCCGGAAGGCCTAACCACCCACTCTGGTGCAACTATCCCCACCCCATCTGCCCCCAATAAACAGGGTACTCAGGTCTACTGCCCGTGCATTGCCTTAACACCTAGCCACTATGGTAATGAATTTGTTTTTATTGAAATGCTAATACTAGTGTGCAGAGCAGGGAGTCCCTGAGCTGAGCTGCATTCATTTTAGCCTCGGGAACCCCCTGCTTCCCGAGTTGAAGGCCCTGTATGGGGTGCCGGTATCCCTCTGCAATGTTTAAATCTCCCGCGTCACGTCACCGGGACATTTAAATGCAAAGGAGATACCAGCACCACATACCAGGGCCTGTATCTCGGGAAGCAGGGGCTTCTCCATGGACCTGAAATTAATGCGGTTCAGCCCCGGAAACACACTGACCCCATACACTATTATTAAAATGTAAGTAAATCACTGTGATTGCCTGTGAGAGCTTTGCAGGGAGAGTGCAGCTCTCTATATACAGTAGCTTTTACAGAGTGGGAGAAGATCGAACGGGGGAGAACTTTGAGAGAGGCTGAGATCTCATCGCTTTTGTCCCGAACGATATTGGCATTTTCCTACCTCACTGTTTGAGATGGTTTCAGATTATTTCTGAATACCGTGATAACACAAATGAAAAAACGTTCGGTGGGAACATGCCAAACCGTTCTAGAAGGCAGCAAAGTTATCAAACCTACTAGAATAGGCCCCATTGTATTTTCAGCCCACTTCTGATCACAGTGCACAATTAATGCTGATTTCCCCCCTACTATATTGGTCTGTAACATTCCTCTGAAACTGTCTTGTGACTGCTCCTGACTTCACATTACTTTATCTTATTTCCTGGCTGCAGGTAAAAAGCAAGTTAAATATGAACTGATCCCTCTTTCAGTGAAAAGATATATATTTACACATTGATATATCAAGAACACTACAGTCTTTTAGAGGGGGATCCAATGAAAATCTATGGGGGTCAAATAATTTCATATAGAAGAAACTCCATGAAAGTATATGAGGGTAAATCATTTATTGTAGAGTAAATCCCATGAAAGTCTATGAGGGTAAATAATTTCTTGCAGAAAAAAGCTAAAAAAGAAAGAATGTGCGCTCGACAACCATAAACTTGTGCAAAAAGTTCAATGTGTATGACCTCAAAGAGTGTGGTAATGACTGCTGTAATGGTTTAGTAAATCTTAGAATGGCATGTAGTTACTGCTATATGTACTTCATGTGCAAAATGACAAGCTAAACACACCTACTTATTTTTGTATTATGACATCACCATACAGTATGTGTAAATAAAGGTAAGTTTTGTCATTCAACCTATTATAATATATAGACTGAGATGCAGTATAGAGACCCCTCACTGTATGTGAGTGAGGTCTAACTGTTCTAGAAAGGGTTAGTGTACCCCCCAAAAAGTCAAATGTCACTGTATTCTGTTAAGTACTGATAAATGTAAGTCCAATTCCAAGGTGGGTGGTAAGCTGTTAAATGCTGCCCCAAATAAGGATAACCAATCCTGTCAACAGATAGCAAGAACAAAAGAAGAAAAAAGGGCGCATTTGAAACATATGTTTAGGATTTATGTGCATGAATTCAAGGATACATTTGCAATTGACAATAAAAAATGAAAACTTTGCCTGTCAGTCTGTTCAGCTGTGTAGCCCCAATTAAGGGGATGGGGTGTTTAACCCATTTTGGAGTATGTCTGTCGTCCTTCTCTGCGTGCTTGGAGTGGGAACTGTCTGTAGAACCGATGTATGTACCGCTGCAGGTATCCTCCCTCTCTAGCGCTCGTCCTCTGGTTTGACAGCTCAGGGGGTGTCACGCAGTACAGCATAACTCCTGAAAGAAGCGTGACACCCCCTGAGCAGTCAGCCCAGAGGACGACCGCTACAGAGGGAGGATACTGTAAGGAATCTGCTCCTGGGTTTGACTGGAACTCATTCTTACAGAGCTATAGACTTTCCAGTCAAACCCTCCCTGATCCTGCAATCACCTGCTCCTTGCTGCCTCCAATGCAGCTCTTGCCTGATTGGCTTCCTGTGCTACTTAGTTGCTGCCCTTCCACTAGTATGTGCCTGAACATAGACTTTGCAATTCGTCTGCAAGTAACAGTGCTTGCCACAGATTTCTCTGTTTGGCCTGCTGGGCCTCCTTGTGCCTTCGCCCTGTTCTCCCTCAGCCTTACCTGTCTTCTCATGCTGAAGCTCTGGATCCCCAACTCTGTGGCTTCTGGTTATTCACCATAGCGGAGGCTATTCCTATGCTGAAGCCTTTTTGCTGAAGACTACCGTTGCCGAATTTTGCATGTGACCTCTACATTCGATCCTGTGACGCCTGCCCTGACCCCGGCTTGCCTACGGACTACACTGCTTCCTCCAATCCTAACATTGGCTACGCACGCCTACGGACTACGCAACCCGGACCTGGCTTCGTGGTCTAAGGTCGGTGTTTTCACATCCCCACCTCAGCCCCGTGGTCCGGCCCTGGTTTGTGGTGAGCATAAGCGTTACAGATACCTGCAGCGGTACATACATCGGGTCCACAGGCAGTTCCCACTCCAAGCACGCAGAGAAGAACGACAGACTGACTCCAAAATGGGTCAAACACCCCATTCCCTTAATTGGGCTACACAGCTGAACAGACTCACAGGCAAAGTTTTTGTTTTTTTATTGTCAATTCCAAATGTATCATTGAATTCACACACAAATCCTATATATTGGCTTCAAATGCGCCCTTTATTCTTGTTTTGTTTTTGCTAGAAGAAATTCCATGAGTGTATGGTGATAAATAATTGATTTGTATAGAGAATACCATGAAGGTATATGGGGGTAAATAATTTGTTGTAGAGGGACATCCATGAAAGTCTATGGGATTTTCTCTAACTGAAGTAACTCCTTTCTTGTCTGCTTTAGGTTCTGTAGTGGCCATCGATGCCTGCTTTGACAAAAACAAGAGAGGTGTCTACTCTGGGCACTGTCTGGAGACTAATGGCGCTTACTTCCCATGTGAAGCCAAGTGAGTACACGCTCACACTTACACCCATAATCCCTCACACTCACATCTGTATAAGGGGTCACACCTGGCCCCTGATTGAGGCAGTATATTAAAGGGGCAGTGCCACCTGTATTTTTATTTTTAAAGATTTCTTCCCAATACTACTGAATACAGTAGGATGTTTAAATCTCTCTAGTTGTCCCATCATAACTTCTTTTTTTTTTAAATGTTTATTTTATTCCAAAAATAAAATGAGCAGAAAACCTTAATCTACAAATCCCCTCTCACTTAGTGACTTTACATAGTTACAGAGTTAAATAGTTACATAGTAGATGAGGTTGAAAAAATACATACACTGGCGACACACTTTATTCGAGCTCGGCTAGTCCCACGAATTCGGGTATACCCGGGTGTATTGAGGTTTGTGACTGTTTTCTGCCCGAGTGCATTGAGTTATTTTCCGGCAGGGATTGAAGCATTTTATTCCCGCTGGCTGCAATACTGCACAGTATATATATATATATACTGCATTACAATTCATGAATTTATGCCATCTGGTAGACACGCGAAGCATTGCAGCCTATTAAACCCTAATCATTATCATTTAACAGATCAGCCGCCCATCAGCCAGGCATGAACCCAGGCTGGGAAGGCAAATGCAACGGGGCTTGTCAGAGGTGAGGAGCGGCGCATTCCAGGTATCTGCCAGGTACATACCGGGTATTTGCTCGAATAAAGTGTGTCGGTGCAGTATCTCCATCAAGTTCAAAATATGCTAAATTTAGAAGAAATATATTCATCCTATATTAACAATATTTTAAAATCAAAGGAAGGCAAAAAAAAAGAAAACCCCCAGTGAAATATTTTTCACTGCAGTCTCGTAAGGAGAAATTGTAATTACTTCCTGACTCCAAATATTGGCAATAACACACACACACACACACACACACACACACACACACACACACACACACACACACACACACACACACACACACACACACACACACACACACACTGACACACACACAGAACCACTGATACACACACACAGCCACTGACACACACACACAGCCACTGATACACACACACAAACACACACTGACACACACACACAAACA